>NC_081451.1:9776493-9838505 GCF_007210705.1 Tigriopus californicus
TCAATTGTGAATCTGAACCTTCCGAATCATCTAAATTATTATATTTTACGGTCGTAGAGACTATAAAATTAAAAAAATATTGCACACGATTTATTTTCTTGCTACGTTTTACAACAATGAAGTAAATACATAACACAGGAAAAGCCGCCTTGGGGGTGAACTGAAGAACCACAGTACAATGGAAACGACGTTTTGGGACCAAAAATCTCATGCGCGTACTCTTCTATTATAGTGGCTCTAGCTTGGACAAGTTTTTGACTGAAATTCCCGATCAACCTTATATTCAAGGCTAGCCAGATCCGCCAACTAAAATTCGTTGATCGATCAAATAATGCATATAGATAAAAGTTACGTAAATTGAATAAATTGCTCGTCTTCAACGGTAGTAGCGGTAAGGAAGTCCGCAAAATAAAAGTAAATAAAAGTCAATGATCTTTGCCATGTTACAGTAATTTCACCTCATTGAACCATTTTACGCCTTTTTAATCAACTGTTTGAATTTCACCTTTGATTTTGAGCCATCACAAAATTGGCGATGTTCTAAAAATAAATTCTTTAAACCAATCGTTTTCCACCCTCTGCCTTTTATCTCTAAGCCATTCATTGTTTGGCGTGGATATATTATTTCAAACTACCCAACAAACAGATAATTCAAGGGTCACCAAGGTGGTCTAGAAATATTAGGAATAACGCTCTCTGCTATTAGCACAGTCCATATATGCATTTGCTTGAATTTCTATGATATTTTCTTAAATTGTTTTTTTGTAATTTGCAAGACATTTTTGTGTTGCAGATGTTTGTCTTAGGCAATCATTTCTTTCACCAATCTATAGTTTTTATCTCTCATCTTGACGACGGCATTTTGCCCTCCTAATTTAGGAGACACTAAATAATCTCTGATCATTACAGGTTATCCAGCGATTGTGTCGCAGCCTGGTTGGCCCTCTAAACTCATTTTCTATGCCCGTATGGTTTCAAAATTTGTTTTTAGTTCTGCCTTTTCCAAGGTATTTTCATATCTTGTTTCTCCAGATGACCGTTAGTTTTCCTGACCGTAAATTAAACCCGAAAACGTGTACCCATAAACACATCTTTTCTTTCAACACCTAACTGGAACCACAAAGTGGTTCTTGGAAAACGCCTCAACAGGGGAGCTCAGTGGGACGGAACTTGGTGATATATGAAGAAAAATTAGCTGCAGATCCCGCACATGATGATCATACTCATCAACAAGGCCTTCTTTACAAACTAGAGCACTTTATGAAGTGTGTCATGACCTTTTCTAATAAACTTAAAGAAAATGCAGTGCCAACACATCATCATAGGAGCTTACTACCAATACCACTCATTTGTACTGTTGCTCTACTGGAATTAAAGTTGGGTTTGAGTTCGTTCCCAAGCCAACCAAGTTCTGTCGGAAACTCTGAGCGTTCTCTTATTGGGTGCTGAGGTCGGTGGAATTCCCGAACAGCAAAGTTCATTAAGGACAGGCCTCAGATCCTTAGGAAAGCCAACTTTCAATGAATGTCCATGTAACTAATCTACGAAGCCCGTACAGTTGATAAACTTATGAGACCCGTTCCGGGAAATCCCCATTTTTTGAGCCCTATGGAAACAAGATCCTGCTCGCTGGCTTCAACTAATAGTTCTCATGGCCAATGAATTTTCTCACCATGACCCAAAACCAAAGAGTCTCATAGAAGAGGCAAGAGACACATTCTCATGGAAAGTGGAGAGGATTTTTGGGGAAAGGAAACAACAAAATTGCAAAAATTAAGATTGTAATCTGTTGTGAATTGAGACTCGCACTTCATTCCGAGAGTTTTGTATTATGCTTTTTTCCATCGAAAAATGTTTTTCAAAGGAATGAATCTTGATGACATTAGCAGATATTTGAAGTCAAGTTGAGAATTTCAACTAGGGCATAATTTTGTTGATTCATTCTAGAGATCAAAGGGTTTAGGTATGAATGAAAAAAGAGAAGCAAAAAAAACATGAGGCGCATTGTTTATTTGAACTACATCAAAAATAGTTTTTTCCTGATCATTTATTCACTAAAATGGCCTTTATTTCCATATCAAACTTTCATCATTCATTCCAAAAGTATGGTTGCTAGAGATGGGTTTCAAATCAGTTATTTGTCTGTTAGAGCTCACGATTCAAACAAAAAGGGGTACAGAAATGAAGACCCTAAGATTAACAAGAAAGGCAGGGTCACTTTTTGCCAATCATTTCAGACGTTTTGAGTTTGTTTGAGTATCCTATTTTGGTCATAATGGTAGCCCTAACCAATGCCCTTGAAGCTAAAGTTAGCTGACATGCCAATTCAAACCGCATCACTAATGTCTGCATTAAACCGACCCATGAGAGGGTAGTCCAAAAATAAACAGACAAACAATCATAACCTTGCCCTCTAATATGACTGTATATTTGCCAATATAAATAATCAAGAGCTTTAGCTATGATCATGGTTGAATGCTAAAAGTCACTTGGAGTTGGCAAATTGGGGCTTAAAACAAACATAGCCTTAAATATTGTGAAATTTTGGCAAATGCCCAAACTAAACGCTAAAACAGCTTACCGACTCGACAGACATCTTCGCCTTAAATTCCCATCAGCTGACAACCTAAGTCTGTGACTTCAGAGTTATCCTTTTCTGGCTTGCAACCGCTCTGTGTTAGTCTATGCTCAAAGCTGACTTTCGAGGTTTCAACCACTATTCCCACGCTGGATCTCATCCGCTCTGTCATTGAGCAAACATGGCTCAGTTAAATGAGTCTTTTTAATGGACTGAACGTGTAGAACCAGGCACATTGCTCAATGAAAATTGTATGAAGCTTTGTGCTGGCTTCTTTTCTTAGACTCCAGGATAGTCAACGGGTAACATATTTTCCGTACACAATTAACCTGAAACAACACGATCCCCAGATGCCACCACGCCTGGTCACATCAATATCACACCATTCCTAGTTCACAATTACTGGAATGAAAAGCAAATAAATCGAGATTGCACTTGCCTCACGTCCTCCCTTTGATCAGTAAAGTAGTGCTGTACCTTAGGGAGGGGATCTACTCGCACAGTATCTAGGACAAACGAACTCTGTCGACTCTTCATTTTGGATCTCCTCGTCTCCCCCTCCCTCCCTTGGTCCATGAATTGCGATGATTCACTTGATGCCAAACTGGATCATTGGAGGCTGGAAGTTTTGCACAATTGCTTGGGTCTCTGGTCTGATTTTTTTAAAGGTAATGTTCCATTTTTCACGATGATTTGGTTGCTAGAGGCTCTTAAATGGAATGTGCATCATCTCACTCTTTTACGCAAGAATGGAGTCTCAGGTTAGACAATGTGCTTCGCTTTTTTGTAATGGCTTCTGTGAAATTCACGCATTATTGAGCAACTTTCAAGACCATGTCTTAATGGCAGATTATTGGAAGGGAAAATGTATTACAGGCAATGAAACGCTCCCTTACATCTTCAAATATTTGGGATCAACGCAATGCAATATCTCATGTTAAAAGAAAGACATCAAAATTAATGCGGTTGTTGGATATGAATTTGATGGATACTTTTCGGCAACGACCTCACCAAGTCAAACGTCAAGACTATGACTACATTTCGATGTTTAAATCTTACTACTACATATTTTGGGTCTTTTCAATTCTTGCGTCGTTCATATTTGGAGAATCAAGTTGGTCTTGAATGTCATGATTTTTAATCTACCATAGCAAATGAATCAAAGACGCACAAGTTGGCTTGAACAGGATAGTTACCCAAGCAAAATTTGGATAACTAGGGGTTGGCAAGGGTTATATTTAGTTTTTTCTTTTCTTTTGGTTTGGTTTTTCACGGGCTTTTCTAACCGCTACAGGGAATGTAATCCCCAGTACTATTAAAATGAAAGATTATAATTCGTCTATTTATTACCTTTCAATCTTTATATCATATTTGGTCTACCAACGAATTTGAGTTGGCAGACCGAGCTAGTCCTTGAATGTAGGGTTGATCTGGTATGCTATCTAAAAATTTGTCCAAGTCTGACTTGAAAGATGCTACCGGATCAACAAGGCCTACGTATTCCCTACGAATATGAGAGGGAAGCAAATTAAAAGGTTATATTAAGCTTTAACTTATTTTGAACCATTTTCCGCAATTCCGAAAAAGTAAGCTCTAGCACAATTGATGGTTAGATTCTCTAGCAATGACAATATTTGTTTCAAAACCATTCTCCATCACGACTTCAGGGTTGATTCAAAAAGTATTAGGCATCGATCGGTCTGCATTGTTTTCAGTGTCCCTTTCTCGTTAATCTCAAGACAGGGCGAGACAGTCCGTGCATATATGATCATTGATTATAATGTTACTTTTAGAAGGTCAGTATCCAATATCAATGTTTGACAGTGATGCATGCGTAGATGATAAAGTTCAGTTTTAAGATAATTTGACCAATAAAAATCTCCAATTTGCAAAAGCAAAACAAAATGGACAAAAGGCACTCGATTACTTCAAAAGGGCCCAAAATGGCCAATCTTCTTAAATCAATATCTGTTTTTTCCTAACTGTCTTTCGAAGTCCCTAGACCTATTGAAGCAAGAGGTAAGAGACACCTCAAGCCAATTGCTGGCTGATTCATGGCTCATGGTTTCACGAGTGGTTTCAAATATTTGTTCGCAGTAAAAACAAAAAGGACAGTACAGAATTACTTAATGTAGAAATATACATTGTGCAGGTACTTAATGTAACGGTACATAAGTGCCGTAATTGTTTCAAATTCGGAATTTGCTTTTTTAACCCTTGGAGCGTTGACGTCTGTTGATGCTATGAAGTTGAGCATTTGGCGTGAATTCAGCCTCCCTGGTACATGAGCTAGATCTGCGCATAGGTTGACCAACAATTTTCTGATTCGGATTGCGCAAAACCAATCGGATCGGATTCAGAGACCCTGTCGGATGCAATGCCGATCTCTAATATGGATTATTCATCATGAAAATGGAGCTGCAAGTGAAATTTCAACGCAAAGACATTTCCTTTTTACATTTTGTAGCTCTGAAAGACATGCCCCGTCTTAAATCATCTTTTTGAAACTTGTTTTAAACCCTGGAATTGAAGCGAAATCGCAATGCACCTTGATTGGAAAGAGAAGCATTCATTTCTCTCCTAAGCTCTAGTTCAAAAACCTGCTTTTCATTTCCAGTTAAACCCGGAATACGATTGGTCTGGTCGTCAATTTTAAGTTCCCCAAAAGTTTTCCACGCTCAACAAGCATGACCAAAGCCAATGGAATACCGTGCTCAAAAGTGCTCTGGAGTAAAACTACATTATTTACGATATTAAGTGTTTTATTAACTCCCGACAAAGGAAAATGGACAACAAATCATTTAAATGCTCAGGGGAGTGTTTGGCTTGGAGTTTGGGGGAAAAATGGGCGAGTGACAAACAGAAATCAGAATTCAAACAGTTGCAAATAACTCGTGAATATTCTTCAACGAGCATGGGTGGGGGAATGGGGGGAGGGGGTTCGGGGGTCTTATCAAAAGATATTGTAATTTGTACTAAGTCACTAAAAGTTGTCGCTGGTTTCACCGATAGTTCAAGTACCCTGGGTAGCTTGGATACATGTGGTGATGATGGTGCGGTCCCGGATTCTGACCCGTGCCCGCAGCACCAGGATGTGGTGTACCCGCAGAGGTCCGTTGGTGCTCGGCGGCAGCTGCATGATGGTGATACATGTTCATGTTCATGGGAAACTGCTGCATCAAATTATACTGCGCTTGAGCATACGAGTTCAGCATGTGATTCTGGCTGTACGACTGCATTAGATTGGCGGCTGGATTCTGTCTACTATGGTGATGTGCCGCTGTTCTCGCCGCAGCCGCATGGGGATGGGATGGGGGTCCTGGGTACGGTGGATAAGCAGAAGCCGCAGGTAGTGTAATACGAGGCTGTTTGGCCGAACTTCGAGACGATCCTGAGGCTGATGGAGGCTGGAGATGTGGCACCGCGCCGGTCAGCCCAGGTAGGTCAAGTCCATTGGTGAGCTGTTGTAGCTTGGCTAAGGAACCGGCTTGACCTCCTCGAGTCTGATTGGAACCCGCTGTAGGTCCACTTGAAGGGGCAGCAGGAGTGTGGTTGGCAGCGTAGTAACTGTTGGGGGCTGTGGATGGAGACGCCGTTGCAGCACTACGTTGTGAAGACACATGGTCTGTTCTTTTCTGAGAGGACACTGACCCACTTGAAGGGCAGCCCCCAGTCTGTTGGGGTTGAGGCTGTTGCTGTTGATGCTGCATGGCTGCCAATCCCATGTTGGCGGCTGCTGAAGCTCCGTGGAACATGCCTGCATGAGGGAACATGGGGGGCATCCCCTGGAAGTTGCCATGGTGGTTCAAGTGTCCTGATTGATGCATCCCCATAGCGGGATGATGCATAGGGTAGTTACCATAGAACCTGGACATGTTCTGTAGATGTTGAGTGGCCGCCGCAGATTGTTGCAAATTGGCATGTGCGGAGGATGGTGGATGAGCTGGACTTCGGGTGGCTTGACGTGGGGCGTTGTTGGGCCCCAGGCTACTGCTAGGGTTGGGAGTAGGTGCCGGGGTGCCAGGTTGCGGACTGGGTTGTGGCACTGCAGCATAAGGGGAATTTGCTCCCGGTGTTATGCTCATTGGGTGAGGACTAGTCTGCTGGCTGCCAGCATGTGGACTAGGCTGAGGATGTGGCGAGGTCATGTGTTGGCTATGGGGGGACTGACTGGGAATACTTGGAGGGTGATGGGGAGACTGAGCTGCGGCTGCAGCAACAGACACCATGTGTCCCATGTGACTTCCACTTTGATCGTAGTTGGTCTGATGTTGGGGTGTGGAATGGGTGCTTTGGCTCATGTGTTGTGGTGCCATTTGTTGTTGCTGTTGTTGTTGTTGCTGTTGTGGAAGGGATTGCTGAGATGCACTGCCGTCCATAGTGTTCCCGTGCTGGCTGTTCATATCAACACTTGAAATTGAGTTGGGCGATTCCATGACGTTGTGAACAGACCCGTCTGGCAAATCGTTGGAGTTACTGTAACTCCCGTGAATGGAATGGACGGAATTGGTTGCGCTATCCGGGGTGTACACTCCCAAAGATGGACCCATCTCTTGCGACCCTGGGGCCTTGTTGCTCAACTCAAACAGATTGGCAGAGGCATCCGCCGTCTTGCTGCAATCTTGCTGAGGATTGTAGCTTGTCAGAATCATGGACCCTGAGGTATCCATGCTCTCTGGAGCTTGAACAGGCGGATTTTCATGTCCCACACTCTTCAGGGCGTTGATCTCGTCTTGAACAGAGGGACTAAATACAGCCTTGTCTTGCTCAATCTTACTCTCCGTTTCAATGGGGACTTTGTTTACGGCTTGGGCTGTTTCCACCACGGTTGTCGCTTTAGGAGGTGTGGGTTCCTCGTCCACGGGGACAATCTCCGCCACATTTCGAGACAACAACACAACAGGTGGGCTCTTATTAGCTGCCGCTGAAGGACTGGTTGGTGGATCTTCTTCATCCTTCATCACCGGCTTGGGAGCCGGTAAAGGCTTGTCATGGACATCACTTTTGGAGAAATGGTCATCGGAGTAATTGCTCGCGTCGTCTCCAGACACATAACCCATGTTCTCGAACAATTCCGTGTCCTTCTCTCCTCTGGGTTCAGCGCCATTCACAGCCTCTTTTGCATCTTCAACACTGACCTTTTGTTTCTTGGCCACAGGAGCCTCCTCAACTGGTGCTTTGGCCTTGGGAGTTGGAGTTTCTTCAACCTGCTTCTGCTTCTCCAGCTCTTCTTGCTCAGCTTGCCTTCGGATATAGGCCTTCTTTGGATCAGGACTTTCTTTCTCCTTTTCCTGTTTGGCTTCAGGCTCTTCAGGGAGAATCTTCTTCTTTTCAGTCTTACTTGGAAGATGTTCCTCATTGGACTCGGTTACCTCGTTCGTATTGGACGGTTCATCATTTTCATCTACAGGTCGCTTGACTTCAGTCAATTTGATTTCCTCAACACCACCATCGACGGACTCACTCTTCTTGTCTTCCTTGATGGAATCTTTTCTCTTTGGTTTTGGGTCCTCTCCATCGTCCTTTTTCTTGATTTTGACATCCTTTTTCTCGTCCTTCAAAGAATCTTTCCTCTTGAGCTTGGAGTCCTTCTTGTCATCCTTAATGTCTTGCTTGTTGACAGATTCCTTCCTCTTTGTTTTCCCTTCCCTTTTCCCTTCTGGTTTCCCATCTGGAACATCTTCAGTCAGAACCGAGGTGGGTTCTTTCTTCTTCTTGATTTTACCTTCCTTCTTCTCTTCATTGACATGCTGAGGCTTGCTGGTCATCGGTGAGTCCGGCTCGTCATCTTTTTCCACAAAAGTTTCAAACGCTTTCAGGTAGTTTTTATTGGCATTGAAAGTGGCCTCTGAGTTGATGACTCGCTCAGCATCCGGCACTTGATCCTCACCCGTTTCGCCGCCCGATTCCACAGCAGCCTTCAGGGAGTCTTCCTTTTTCTTTTTAACATACGCCATAATACTCATTTGTTTGACCCTCTCTTTCTCTTTTGTGGTTGCAGATTTACTCGTGTTCGATGGCTCTTTACTCAATTTCGGAGTAACCAATTGACCTTTCGAAACGCTTGGGGGCGTTGTAATGGCCACATGAGTAGAAGATGTGGAAGATGACGAAGACGAAACCTTGGCCTTCTTTCCATTGCTTTGTCGCTCTTGGAGACCTTTGAGCCATGAAGACGACGAAGGAGAGGATGTGGATGTTGGGTCTTTGTCGGATGATTGAGTCTGCAACAAAATGGATTCATCTCATGAAATGGGAACAAAGACCTGTCTTTTCTTGTTTATCCCTGCTTTCTGAAGGCCAAGCAGCAACCGATAAGAAACAAATGCCATTTAAGTAATAGCCAGAGGGGGATCACATTTTGACATTGGGTGGGTACATTTCCCCCGTACTTGCTACAATGAATGACGTCAAGACAGGCGGAAATATTTCCATTAACGCCGGCGAACGCTCTCGCACGCTAATCCGACCATCATAAGTTCCCATTAAAGCATTTTATGTACATTAATACTGTCACCACTCCCTTTCCCTATTGTAGTTTAATCATTCAGTATCCAGTGTTGTTTGCTTTGAACGTGCCAGGAATATGAATCAAGCCCACGATCATCAAGAGGTGCAAGAAACAGGACTCTCTTTGATGGTGTTTGTGCAACAGTCTCTGCGACTATTTCTGGAACCGAGGTTATTCCTCAATGATCTGATAAGCCAAGAGCATCATCAAATTCATCAAGAGTAACTCGCTTGTTTCGAATGGCGGTCAAGTGACGTCACGTGGAAAAGAAATAAGGTGAAGGTCTGGGAGAGGCACCTTTTTATCTCTCTCTCTCAATCGATATTTAACTGTCAGTACTGATTTTTTTTTNCCGTACAGCAGGGGGGTTAATGTTATGTTAACAAATTGGGAATGTTTGACTTTTTTGGTTTGACGCTGAAAAACTTTATTGTGGTGCCTGATTATGGTTTTTGGAAAAAGAGCACTAAATTTGACAAGAGACTGTTGAAGAAGATCGGGTCGAGAACAGTGAGCTTCATTTTTGAACTGTACAAAACGGAGTCAAACACTCATAGCAACCCAGATCCACGTATCTATTCCAAATGGCCTTTGTAAACAAAGCAACAAAACGATTCCTTGATGTGCACTCACCTTTTCAGAACTGGTCTTCTTTTTGATTGACGGAATGATAACCTGCGGTTCCAGGAGTGGGGGGAGCTCTTCAGAATTGGATTCCCTAAAAGCAAACAACAATCGAAGAGTAAAAGACATGTCTCCCTCAAAAAGTCAAGTGTCTTATTATCACACGTACGATCCTCCACAATTGAATACATTCAATTTGAGGAGAGGTTGCTGAAATGTGGAAACGCAACCTGTGACCTTTTGTCAACCAAACCTTGTCAACTTTACCTTTTCTTGATCTTCGACTTTTTCCCGTCCTCCAGCTTCTTGGCTCTTTTAGGAGACACTTTTTCTTCTTCTGGCTCCGCAGGATTGACCTTCTGTTTCTTCCTGACTGGTGACTCCATGGGTAGGTCCACTGAATCCACGGAGTCTTCCGATCCTCGACTGGGAGCACTCCTGGCCTTGATCCTGGCCAATTGCTCAGGCCAAGACAGGGGTTTCCGTTCCTTTTCTTTGTCCTTTTCCTTGGGTGCTTGAGCCACAACAATGTTCTCCTTCTCAGCCTCGGGCTCGGGCTCCTTCTCGGGTTCCTCCTTGGTGATCTCTTCCTCTGAGAGTGACCTCTGTTGGAGATCCTTACTGATTCGATCACTGGCACGATTAGCGGCAGCTCGTCGGAACTTGCGGGTTTCCTCCATTAGAATGGCCGTATCCTCTTGATTCAATGTCCGTTGGGAGTGGTTCAGTTGTTGTTGTTGTTGATTTTGTTGTTGTTGTTGTTGTTGGTGGTGATGATGATGATGATGAGTGTTATTATGGTAGTTATTGGTCTTGCGCATCATACGCTTCAACTTCAAGTCGTTAGTATTCGTTTTGTGATTGGGGTTCTTGGAGATCGCGGAAGCGGTCACCACACGGTGGTTACTTGGTTGTTGTTGTTGATGTTGTTGTTGTTGATGTTGTTGTTGTTGTTGTTCTTGATGATGTTCCACCTCGTCCAGCTCATCCTCTACGTCAGCATCCTCATTGTCCGTTTCGGAACTTTTGTTGAGGATCTTCTTGGATGAACTGCCGTGATTGGTGATCGTCGGCGATCCCACAGCATCTTTTTCCTCTTTGGGTGTTAGAGAGTGCTTCAGATGCTGTTTCTTGTTATTGCGTTTCCGAGATATGATGTTGAGTAACGCCCCACCAGCCTGCCCTTTATATTCCCCCGAATGACTAGTTGATTTATTGGTTGAAGTCGTCTTGCGCGGCTTCTTCTTCACCTGCTGTTGCAGCTGCGATGTTGACGACGATGATGATGATGATGATGATGATTGGACGCTGTTATTATTGGGCTTCTTCTCCTCCACGTCGTCTTGGCCGTGGTCCGAGTCCGTATCCGTACTGAGATCACGGCTCATGGAGAGCCTTTTCCGTCGCTTATTGTCCGGACTCTTGATAGGCGACGAGGGTCCCCCGAAGCTCTTGAACGGACTCCGATAGAGATCTTGTCCGCTGATAATGGGCGTCCACCGGAGCGCGTCCGCATCAAGATTGACCCGGGTGCCCCTGTCCAAGGCCTGCTTGAGTCGGTCCATGTGTTGGTCGACTTTGGACCAATCCATGGTGAGGATGAACTGGTTGTCCACACTCTTGCGGATGAACCCGAGGAGCATGAAGGTGAGCACGATGTCGTGCGGATGGAGACTCGTTTCGGCGTGGATGCCTTGGACAGAGATCTCGCTCATCTTACGGTGAGCGTGGAGGTATTCGAGGATCACAGATTTCCAGTAGGAATGATAGGACACGCGGCCCAAGTCAGACAGAGGCTTTTCCGGCGTGCCCGCTTGCTTCTCAGCCTTGGATAACAGGTAACCTGGGAAAGGAGAAACGGATAAATATGACAACGGGTTCTAGAGCTATGCCCTACAATCTGTTGGTGGCAAACTTCAGTTTTGATTATCCAACATTTCGTCACCTGCCTCCGAAAAGTGTAACCCGATAAAATACCCAAAATCACCAACCTCATCAGTTCCGCATAATGACCTACATACATCAAGTTCTGCACTAGATAGAGCTAAGCAAAGCACTTACTAAAGTCGATGAGGAGTCGTCCGTAGCCTCGGCGCTGATAATTGGGAAGGGTCATGATGCAGCTGACGTTGTATTTTTGAGCGCAGTGCTTCTCCTTGGAGAAATAGCCCACCAAATGACAGCCCTTCTCGTCGTTCTTGGTCAGGATGTAGAACAGGAACGGCTCGACATCGTAGTAGAGCGTCTTGTGGTCCAGGAACAACTTGACCAACAGACACAGGTTCTGACAATAGATCTTATTGGTGTTTCCATCCACCTCAAACACGGACAAGTGGTCTTTGCGGTAGATCTCCGTTCCCGGGGGATGACGCCACTGACACTTCCGCACATGCCGCTCCAAGATCGGACGCGACTTCATGTACTTGAGACAGAACTCGCACAAGTACAACTTGGGGAGACGGGCGTATTCGTGCGGGTAAGGGGAAGAGTACCACGTGCTGATCTCGAACTTGCCGAACTGAATGGACAACGGGGATCGCGCAGACGAGCCTGGTGACGATGAGCTCAGGTGCGGCACAGACACCTGCAAACGCCAAGCAATGGTGGGTGAAAAACTGTAGCCCCCTTACGTTACGCTGCATGCGCGAAATATGTTTTACGTTCGGCACTCCAGAGGGCGCTTTGTCGCTCAGCCTCTATGGGGCCAATTCCTTTTTATAGAATTATAATGCGTTTGTGTTGTTTTTGGCTAATTCTATCATAATCTTATTTATAATTAGTGCCTCGGGTCACATAATGGCCGGAAAAGAAATTGCGTTCAAGGCAAGGCAAGCGCAGTTTATGTAGCAATCTACGGTGCTTCTTCCCGTTTTCTTTGGGCCGTATGACGTTGCAAATAAGGGCCCCTAATTTTTTTTCTTTCAATGTTTGCAGAGACACTAGTAAAGGCAAAAAATGGGGCACAAATTTTGTTCATCATTGATTTCAAAAGAATATTGCACATATTGCACAACAATCTCGTGACCTATTTTATTATTATTATTTTCTTGTTGACCACATCATTCTTTTATCCTGGTATCGATTTTTGAATGAGAAGTTTATACATATCGTTTTATTCATATTACACTCTGATATGACCGATAATCGCAATAAAGCTTATCAACATTAAAGTTTGAAGCTACAAAAAGGGCAAAATTGCGGCAGAGCCATGTGCAAAGGGGGGAGAAATTTCTTAAACGAAGATCATCGGACTGAGAAGACTTTGATTTTAGTTATGCCTCCTTGATTTTTATAGTAAGAATATTCCACAATTATTTACGCACGGGAAATGAATCAGGTTGTCGACGACATTACAATAATCATTTTAAAATATCTTTGAGGTTTTGAGTCGGAAAATAATACAAATGATTCTTCAGTTGAAAACCAGCCCAAAGAGCCTTCGATTGTCTTCTTCAGAGTCCCCCAAAATAACAATCAAACTAGTTCTTTAATAGGGTATAAATATAAAAATAATAATAATAATAATAATAATAATGAGCACTTACCTGGGAAGGCACACCATGTTCGGGACCGCCCGTTTTGTGGGTGGAGATGTCTTGGGTGAGGGAGGCGTTTTGTTCCTTTTCCAGAAATCGCTTGGCTTTGCCTTGCGATTTCGTGAATAAGGCCACATCCCGCTCAGTCACACCACTGGGAAGTTGTAGTGCCCCGCCCCCATCGTCTGCTCCGCCCAATGAACCTTTTTTCTTCTTGCCTTTTTCTGCAAAAGATATTGATATCGTTAAATAACTTGACATGGCCTTGGGTAACAGTAATTCAGCTACATGCAACAAATTGAGACGAAAAATGCCATCTCCAAAACTGATCAAATATTTTTAGTGATAAATTTAGAGTCAGGATCCTTAAGAACGTTTCTTTCGTATCAATCCAACAGTTGTCCTCACTTTTTCACAGGAAAGTCTGTTTGTACATAATCAAAAAAGACACAATCTCGAAAAGGTAGTAATTCAAAGTGAGTTAGATGGCAATTATTCCACTTACCACAAACACATATTGCTTTGCAATATCTTCGAATGGGTCATTACTATATTAACCTTCGATGAATAAAAGTACAGGTCGAAATTTCAAGTTTCTGCTGGATTATTTCGAAAGCAACTTGTCTGATCCATTCTAATGAGATTATCGAGTTATTATCAAAACACTTGCATAAACGATTTTTTTTTCGATGGTAAATTGGCTATAAATTTTAATGCAAGCATTATTTGCTACTAGCTTATTTCTAGGATATACACCCCTCAGAGCGTGTCTTTTCACCACTCCTAAATGTGCTTTTAAAATCGCTGAATAACTTCAGTGAACTTTAAAAAAAAATTGAGCTTCAGAAATCTTGAGGAGCAAAAAATATCAAGCTTAGTTTTGACAAGGTTAAGCTCTTACATGAGTGACAATATTTCTCAGTAGCTCAACATCTACTTGTAGACTTTCCGTGGCATTTCCGAGTTCTAAACATGGCACCGATCTCTTCCATTTCGCCAAAATGGCATAATGCTGCTTTTGGAATACGTAGTTGGTTTCTTTGTCTCTTTAAAGCGCGAAAATCTAACCGGTGCAGACAAAAACAACAGGTTGGATCAACCCTCTTCCATTGTCAAACCTAAAATATCATTCCTCTCCTTGGACTTCTCCCATAAAATTCATTTCATTTTGATCAAGCTTTCCTCATGTGTCTTGTTTTTGGTGACAAGCTCTAGTAGGATGAACAAGACAAATCTAGCTTTAAGAAGCTTTGTAAGTAAAATGAAATGTTTGCCCTTATTTCCGGTGTCTACCTGGAGTTCTGGGCTCTATGGGAATGAGTTCATCGTCAGAGGACTCTTGGCACTCTGGATGTGTGAGCAACTGCAAAGCGGGCAAGATCTTCTTGCGGATCACGCGGACATCGCGAACCGCACTCTCCGGACCTTGGAACACCTCATTTTCCAGTTGCTCCAGATTGTAAACGGGTTTGGCCGCTTGCGTCAGTCGCAAACCCCGCCTCATCCTGTCCCGCTCTTTTTTTAGGGCGGGACGATGCACGTCCCGCCCTCTGGCTCAGGAAGATTTTGTGATTTTATAAATGGATATTAGTGGATACAAGTGATTTTCTAAGGCACCCACTGGGACGCACTGACCACTTGCAGTTGATTATCTAGCCAAGCACTACCGATCTGTTATGCTGTTGACAACATGAACTCGTGTCAGGGTGATGAGGCAGTATCACTCAGAAAACTGACTTGTAAAGGGGGTGGATCCAGGCAAAGAGAGCACACTTTGATTGGGCTAAAATTGCCAGCTATTTTATCTGACAGGTATCAGATGGGTTCTCCGTCTGTGGGTGTGGTTGATGTCTCAAAAGTTTCTTACTGAAAACCTGTGGGTGAGGAGAATCGAACCAGGGACCTCTCTCAAGTTAGAAATTTGCCTGCATTAAACCCATCCGGCACAGGAGTTGGAATTGAGGGTAAATTTTGTCTTGCCTTGTTCAAACTGCCTCTTAGGCCGCCAAATTAAACCCTTACTTCCCTTAGCTATGAAGATTTGATTTTAGTTGCCATATTAGCCTAGATACATAACATACTAAGTTCCTTGCATTTTTCGAAATGCAATTTACTTTTGAGTGTTGTTTTCAACGACACTGGCTTTGGTGATATGTCTCCGCCATGCAATAACATATTTGAGAAAATATATCTGTTTGGAATTCCTAATTTATTCATATTTGTCCTTCAAAACCACCACAATAATCCATTCATTGGTCAAACATTGGCTGGATGTTGAACGAAAATCCCTTCATATTAAAAGCAAAAGTCTCATTAAGATTCCCTGTTGATTCAATTTCAACCCTAACCTCAGTCTTGAACTGATTCACTCCTAGAATCTAGATATCGGCATGATAGCGCATCATGGAAAATGAAGCTATTTCGTACTTAAATTTGTCACCCTGACAACGAAGTTTCATTCACGAAGCGTGAACTCGTACTCTTTTTTTTTCTGCTGGCTTTTGGCGCGCTATTAGAAGCTCTGTGGGCGCATCAACCGCTTGGGCTGTACTGAATTGACGGCTGAGGAGGCTTTGTGCCTTCAGCGGAAACCCGGCCGAAAGATGACATTTTTCGGTCACCCAATCTTGGTTTCTGAGACAGATCCGGGGTGTGAAGAAAGGTCTTCATCCATCCTTGAACTGTCATTTTCATAGAAGGGCCAAGTTGATTTACCCTATGAAATTCATGGTAGAATGAATGGCTTGAGAGGTCGTGATTTAGGTATCTTTAACAAAATATACACGGTATTATTTTTTCGTTCAATTCGCAATGTAGTGCTTAGAAAACCACTTGTATCCACTTTGTATGGTATAACAAAATTTAACCCATTATCTAGATATGATCGCATGCTTGAATGATTTATGAATGAACAACTGCTTTAAGTTGATGTTGATTAAAGGTGAAGTCTCCGTAAATGAAAGGATTCATTTATTCATCTTTTTATTCATCTTAATTTAACTTATTTATTCATCTTGGGTCCAGCTAAGAGCTTGAATTACTGCGTAGATATAAAAGCCCGTCTTTCTGAATGACGTTTAAATTGCTTTTTGCGACTGCAAATCTTGGTGATTCAAGCGCTTTGGAGAAGCGCTTTTTTCCTTTTTTTTTTTTTATTGACAATGATCAATTTCAATCAATTCATTTGCCAAATGGGGAAGTTTTTGGAGACAGTTTTGGGTCATTTCGAGGTCAAGTTGTTAATTGTTGTACCCAAATATATTGTGTGCGTGTCCATTGTGGTTTTTTTGCCTTAGCATTTCTGAGCAAAACTCCGCATTAACCAACTACCAAATTGTGAAAATGAAAGAGGTTCCGAAACAGGGAGAAATGATGTTTCTTCTATTTCGAGGGACTCTTGTCTGTCTATTTTTGCATTTAAAGGTACCCCAGGTTTTCTACAAGTCACCAGACTTTTCCAACAAAGTCAAACCCGTGACAAACTCTTATTCAGACCAACACAAAAGTAGATGTTTAAATAAAATCAAAATAAGTGAATGCAATTCCGTTGTACAATGCTGTACAACGTGAATTTGCAGTATCCTAGTATAGTAGTCTTCGTGTCAATTGGGGTTTTTGCCTTAACATTACAACCTTTCGCTTCTTCATTTCAAGTTCCTTGTTTGAACTTTTCGCAAATAATCCCCTTATTTAGTTTGTACTTGTCAGCCTTTCTTTTCGAATAAATATCCACGCTCTTATTCTAAAAAAGTAATAAGTACCTTGTAGCAAATCACTTGTTTCCACCCAAAGAGAATTCAGAGTTGACAAATAAAATAAAAACATGAAACTTACACACTCCATCAGAATCACTTAACCAAAAAAACCACGAAACTCCACTGTTCGTCGGTACTTTCTGGCTTGTAAGTCCAATAAAATCTAGCTTTTAAAATCTATGAATCGGCGCTGTTTTCACCGCTTTAAAAAAGCGGAAATGGAAAAATGCCAGAGATCAATGTGGCCGCGCAAAAGGAAGAACCAACAAGGAAGTCGAAAATCACTTACGGTTGATTTGGGCCGAATCCTTGTCGGAGATCCCAATGTCCGCCACCACTTTGGACCCGCTGTCATTATCGTCGGACAATGCGGCTAGGAGTGGATCCTCGAGGCCGCTTTTGGGCCTCTCGCCATCTGACAAACGTAGTGGGCTGGCCATCCGAGGAGGGCTCTTCATCCCTGACAACGAGGACACATCCGGACTTCGGACGCGGTCGCTCACGTGAGAATCACTCTCCATGCCTTCCTCTCCCAGTTGCTTGCGGCGCTTCTCAGCGTAGTTCGTGGAAGGTACGTGTCGTAGGCGGGAATCACAGTCCGTGTACAAATGGCTTAGCCCGTCATAGAGCGATCTGACCTGGCTCTGACCGGCAGAAGTGTGTCGTTTGCGTTCCGGAGCGGTCTCGCCGTCGCTTTGGTTACTCTTGTGGGTAGACTTGCTGGCGGTCGATGATCGGCGGATTTTACGCTTTCGCCCAGTTTCGGACTTCTCGGTCTCGCCGCCGGACGAACAGCTGAGCCCTTTGTCATCGGATTCTGATTTCAGTTTCCTCTTGTGGAGGAGCTTGGATTCACTTTTAGAGTGAGACGATTCCACGTGGGGCTTGATGAGAGAATTCAGGGCGGTTCGGGAGGTTCGCTTGATCCCTGGCGTGAAATATTTGGACAGACTATCCACTAGACCTTTAGGTTTGTTCTCTAAGGAATTAGGGTCGTATAGAACCTCTTCGGGAATGTCCTTGACGAGGGTCATGTCCTTGGAGGGTAGGACCTCCTCTTGGTCAGTGTTAGTGTCGGTGGTCACGTCAGAGTTGCGAGTGGACCTTCTTCGGGGAGGTAGTCCCAGAGAATTCTTCCGGGGCCTACCCTTCTTGGCTGTAGGGGGCTTATCATTCACCGCTGGGGATGGAGGCTGCTCACCTTCCAGGGGTAAAGTTTTGTGTTGCTGCCGTTGTTCCTCCTCCTCGGATTGACTCTCATCGCACTCAGTTGAGGTCAGGTTATCACTTGACGGCTCTACCCTCAGATTTGGGGGTGGGTGTGACGGAGGAGGCGTGGCTTTGTCTTTGGGCAACTTTTCTTTGGACTGTTTCTTGGAAGAGCCAGTAGTCTTGTTCCGGATTCCGCCAATTTCTGGATGATCAGGCGAGAATCGACTCAAACCGTTGGTGCTGTTGTTACCACCGCTATTGCTAGAGCCATTATTAAGCTTGTTATACATGCTTTGTTTGAAGAATTTGGCCTTTTCTCTGTCCACTTTGGAACTACTCTTAAGGGTACCCTTCAGAGCGGTCTTGGCGGCAGCACCCTCAATCAGACGGATCTTGGTTAGCTCCTCGTCCGTGAGACCGTTGCTGTGTCCCAGCATCAGGGATCCTGGAGAAGACAACATGGTCTCCTCTTTCACTTTGGTCGGCATTGGGTCGGTGTTGACACCAAGCAAGGTGGTGAGACTGCAAGAAAGAAATTCTTTCACATGTCAATTATGGACGGAGATAGATGAACCAAGGCACATGTTGAAAGAAAAAAAATCTGACAGCTGACCATTGGCGACGCACAATGCGTAAATGAGTCTCCCAAAACGTTTGGCACTACGAAAATCTGACAGATAACGTGGGGGTGAGAAGAAGCATATCGTCGAAAGAGCAGTACTTTCCATGATCAATTAACCCGCTCATTCATGGCAGTAGACCTCAAAATGGAAGTTGTTTCAGTACCGAGAAACGAAGACGAGGCTTTCTCAAGGATCCAAAATCCCAGTCCCACGCAACCAGCGCCATCTATGAACGGCAAATGACTCACCTGGCGGAGAGGGTTGGTCGGATGTTCACTCCATCCACATCCTTCCTCTTCTTGACGTTATTATTTGGTCGTTTTCCCCTTGCTATCAGACAATCATCGCAGTCCCACACTTTGGGACGCTTCTCTGGTTTAGGGTCCAAGCATGAGTAGTGGACTCCTTGATCACAGTACTCGCAAATGATGAGATCCTCCTGAAAGACAAAAAAAGTGTATTTACAACGCGTGCCTGACATAAGTCGAATTTCAAATCCTGGAGGAGTGTTTTACCTCTTTCTGCGTGAGCCCGCAAACCAGGCAATTTTTGCATTCATCACAGACCCAACCATTCTCTTGGAAGTGTAGAACCAAATCGTTACTGTACACCCGACAGGATGGATGTACAGACGTTCCACAGCCGTGACAAGAGATCAGAGACTCATGCTCTCCATTGGGATTGCCTGTCTCGGTTCCAAGGCATTCACAGCAAATTGGCAAAGGAGTGGGCCTCTGAAAAAGCAAACCAAGAAAACGTCATTTAGATGGGGTTTAGATTCAGATGTCAACATACATTATGCCTTCCCGACTGATTTTGTGTTCGTTTTTTTTCCTGTGATAAGAGACTGAAGTTAGCCACTCTCCCAAAATGGGAAGAAAACCTCACTTACATTACAATTTCATTGAATGAACACAAAATGCATTTTTAACCATATCAAGTTCCTAACACAAGCAAAATGACCTAAGATAGCTCAAAGCCTCTCAATGTTCTATTGTGGAGAAATGTTCTAAAAAATGACAGAGAGATCACTGTCAAAGTCGGTTACTTCGAAGTGCTAAATCTTACCAAGTTGCCTTTTTCTCCCAAGCAAAAGTCCTGGACTGCCTGAAATTGCTCGGGCGTGACTAGACACACTTCGAGTTTTCCATTTCGATGGAATCTACTTTGAGCAACAGTCTGTTGCAGACATTGATTTTTGCCAGGTTTGGCTCCCAGCTTCTTCAGCAATTGACCGTAACGTCGCGAGAAAAATATGGTGGGAGAGTTGAGCTCTTTCTTCGTGGGAGATTTCTTTTTTAGCTTCAACTGTGACTTGGGTTTCGGCTTTTGCTTCGGCGTCTCCTCGCATGGAATTGGTTTGGGCTGAGTCTTGGAAGGAATGCCAGAAGAGATCTTACAGGAATGAGTCTCATAGGAGGCCTTGGTGAAGACCAATTTACACCGTTTACAGAATCGAGGATGCACCTTATGTCTGAGCCGGAAATGACGATACATGGTGTCTCTGCTTTTAGCTGAGTAATCCGGGCACAATAGACATTTCTCGTGGCCCAGGCCGATACATCCACTCTCTTGGGCATCATTAGTAGCATTTGAAGCATCGGGAGCAATTTCCGGCTTGACTTCAGGCACCAGCTCCTCTTCCTTAGGCGTGGCAACGATCTCTTTAGCCTCCTCATCTCTCGCCGATTTAGAGGTTTTTTGAGTTTTCTTCTGGGATGACCTCCGCTTTGGTTGCTCAATGAAAGTTCCTTTATGCTTTTCGGTTCTTCTCCGATGTGAAAAATAGTTCAGAATCCGCCGTGGTTCCACCCCAGTTTCCTCATAAAGATCCTGAAAGTCGTCTTTGGATGGATAGGGCGAGACCGTTTCGTAGAAGGTGCTAAGCACTTGAATTGTTGCTGGACTGTGATACCGTTTGGACTTTGTGCTTCTTTCTTTGTGGGGCGCTGAGTTTGACTTCACTGGCTTGTTGTCCCTGGACGGTCTTCGAGCTGGCGGTGGGTTCTTCTTACTTTGCTCGACTTCCTGCATTTTGAGACTTTTCTTTGGGCTTCGCGACTTCCTCACCTTGACTACTTTCACCCTTCTATCCTCAAACCAAGCTTTGATACGATCCTCTTCCCAAGTGATTTCATTCATAAGAGTAGTTATCTGATCCGGAGTTGGATCTGGAGATTCTTGAAAGACTTTGTTCAACTTTTCTTCAGGATTTTCAGCACTCTTCTTCTCCGGCGACGTGGTTCCTTTCAGATTGTCCTTAACCACCGGAATCTTCTTCACTTTAATCCTAGCCTTGATCACAGCCAGAGGTTCCTCATCAGAATCTAATGGAACGGGGTCACTTGCACATTTTTGCTCATCTACATGAACTTCCTCTCCTTGGGATGAGGCTTTTCCGCCCTCATCATCTGCTTCCTTTGCTAGGTCCTGATTGCCTGGCTCATCGTCACTCTCCAATTGGTCAGTATCGGTGAGAGATTTTAAAGCTTTCAGCTTGCTCTCTCTAACTGGTGGCCTTCTATCTGCTTCTTCGGAAGTTGATGAATCAGATTCGGTTTCGGATTCCGATTCCGATTCGGTGAACTCCTCTTCAGAGTCCACATCACTCTCACTAAGTAACCCTTCAATAATTGTTTCAGACTCTCCGCCAGAGCTCTCCCCACTGACATCCGCAGTCTTCTGCAGGTTATTATTGGGAATGGTGGTCTTACGGATATCTTGTAGGCGAGGGGGGAGGCCCTTTCGCCTCCGATATTTCCAAATGTCTTTGCGTTTCTTGCGAGGATGCTCATTGGCATCACTTGCCGCATCAGAGCACGTAGAGCTCACTTCAGAACCGGTGCTCTCGGCCACGGGCCCATCCCCGGACTTGGTTGAGTCATCCATCACGTCGAAATCAGACTCGCCCAAGGCAGGTTCCTCAGCCAGATCCTCTTCTTCCTCCTCCTTTTCACTGTCCTCATCTTCGACAGAGGACTCAATGTTTTCTCCCATGGTTTCTAACACGCAAGCCTTACGGCCACACACCATCCACTGGAAACTACATGATTCGCCCAAGTCCGAGCTGATGCTCTTGCACTCAATGCGGAGAGATCCTTAACACTGGAGCTCATTTTGCTTGCATTCCGCAAATCAGAAAGCATGAATTTGGCCAGCTTCGAATACAAATTTCCTATGACCAAGTAATAACTTTGCAAAGGGGCAGACAATGTTTGTGAGTTCATACAAGCCAAGAGTCGTCCGTCCCCCCCTACACTCTTCTGGTTCCTCTGGCAAGAGCTGAAGCAGCAGTCACACGCCAACAGCTGTCAAAAGCAAGCCATCCACTCCCCCTAGAAGTCCTACTAGTTCCTGGGGATGGCCCACTGTAGTGGAAGCCAAGGCAGAGAGGAAAAGCCGGCAGCTCCGATGAGGGTATTGATCCACTCGAAGACCCCACCAAGGGACTGGAGCAGTTGACGAAGCACAAGTTGAGAGTGCACTCTCCCCCGATTTGAAAATGACCAATGCTTCGCCTTGATGAGGCTATCCCGGTGTCAGAACACTTCCGTCCACTTGAAAACGAACTCGAACAGATCGATGCACTAAAACGGCAACTTCCCTGGGCTTCCAGGTAAAAAACGGAGGTGCAAAATTTAAATGGCTTCAAGACCATAACATTAGCTAACACAGGTGAAATCCAGGCAGCTTGTCGAGGAAGCGGCCCAATCTGCCGCCGCACCTCACCCTTCTCATCCACCCAAGCTAGAAATTCAGGTACCTACTAGACTGATTTCCCGGACTGAGAGGCAAGCGGCAAACTCTGCCAGGTTTGTTATGCACACCACAGGTTCCCCTGCACCACCTATCATCGATTCCAATGGCTTGTGGTGAGCCTGTGTGGTAGGAAGCATTTCCGCGAAGCCATATATGCCCACATGAGGGTGTCAATGGAACGCTTGCATATTCCGTTTTGGTGTAGAGTTGATTCATTTAGGAAGGTGTAGAGCAAATAGAAAATTTGGACAGTTTGGCCAAATTATGAGCCAATCAGTACAGAAAAGTTACATCAGTACCACGTTTTTATTGGTGGACAAATCTGGATGAAACTGAATGTAGATGGTCCTAATGACCTGATTTGTATCGATATTCAAATTTGTTGCGAAGTTCTCTGTAAATTTATCCTATTTTATTGTGTCGTAAACGTAGCTTAATATTCACTTAATTCACATACTCATTAAATTGCCATGGCAATGGAAAAAAAGGCAAAAATCAAAGCTGTTCAAGTCATGAAGAACTAAGGAAAAGAGGATGAACTAGACAGAGTTTCCTTTCGTAATTGGCTTGTTTGCACGTAATATGGCAATTGATTTGACAAGCGACCAAGCTTTTTATGCCACTACTAGCCATAGCATTCTTAGTCAGTTTGTGATTTTCATCCCTTTAAACACATTTAATTTTGCAAAAAACAATCCGCAAGAACATTTTGCAATATCGACTCATCCCCACTTAGTTAATTCAATTACTCACCGACGCATGATTTCCTGTAGACGGACTGGATTTCTTCTTGGGCTTCCCTTGAGAAAGGCCTCCGATGGATGCTGTTCCCGAATTAAACTTGTTCGAAGCGGCCTTTAGTGCCGAGAAGATTCGTCCCGTTTTGGGCGTGGTGGGCGTCATCAATAAGCCTTGGGAATGAATTGGAGCTGGCGAAGGGGCTGTGCCAAATGTGAAGGGTGCACTCATCGTGATGAAATCTGTTTTCTTCAGCTTTGGCTGAGTGTAGGTTGTGGTAATAAGTGATGAGGGCGCCAGAGGCGTTGTTGGGAGGGACAGGAATGGCGTCATCTTGGGAGTGACCATGTGATGTGTCAGTTTGGGCTTGGACACCGTGTTCCCAATGGAAGACAGGGCTACAAAACGGGTTGGGTCACCATCGGCACATGAGATGAGATTCTTGGTCAAGGCCTTCTTGGAGGCATTTCGCAAGTAGTCTTGAAGCTCATACCCCGTGTCGACCTTCAATCATAACATGGAAAATTCAAATCGTGAAATCCACGGATTGGATCAAAACTCTGATATAAAATTCTTACCTCAACAGCGTACGACGTCCTGATTTGATTCTCGACTGTGTAAAGAGACGAGCCCTCGGGGTCGTTGATATCACGGAGAGCTTTCACAAAGAGTTTGGTGAGATCCATGTCACCAGTGATGTGTAGAGTTTTTTGACCTCGCCCTGGCGCTGATTCAGGATCTCGGTAAGAGGTCAATCCCTTGTTTACAACCTTGACAAGGACCAGTAGCATAGCGTCATATACTGCACATATTTTTCCAAGCTAAGAACGTGTTGATAGTGGACAGAAAGGCTATACCTAAAAACCTACGTTTCCACTTTGAGTCAACACATGGGCTTTGCCAATAGAGTCAATAGGCCTAATTACATTAAAGTACAAGTTCCCTTGACAATGCTTCAAATATTTCCCAGCATATGTACTATTTCCCCATGAACCAAGGGAAAAGCAGTAAAAAATGAAGTGTAGCACCCTGATTCTAGGTGTTGAGTTTAGACAAACATCATTCTCAAATTGCACTATGATGTATATACATTTTCAGGCATCAGGTGAGATTGGAAAGAAATGAAAAAATTAAAAAAAAACAAGCCCTGTATTGCATTATTTTGACACTACTACTATTTTGGCTCAATATCAGAATACCATTTGCTCAATTGAGCTGGACAATTTAAGGTTGATATTAGGTGATTCAAACCACATAAAAACAGGAGCTGATATTATTGCATGGATCAGAAGTTCAGACATTGTATCAAGTCAACAAGCACAATGTTTGAATAAAATTGGTCACCTGTTTCAAATTGCTCGCTTTTTAGCCCAAGCAGTACTTGGATGTTAAGTCATGATAACAAAAAAGTGTTATAGCTACATTAAAAAGTGATATTTGTTAGAACTTTGTAACAACTCTTTAGATTAAAGAATGTTAGCTCATAGTGCACATTGGTTTGCTTTTGCTTTCCCCTTCAAGATACAACAAAGTCCATAATCAGGTTCCCAAATGTGTGTTTTTCTCACTTTTCCTTGGGTTTAAAGGGGTAGCTGACAAATTCAATGAAAGTGTAGTGCCAGATAACCCATGGATTACGTCAGTAGTGGAGTGGAAAACTTGGTCAAAGATTGAAAATCTTCTAGCCAGGTTTTGTAGAGCTATGCATTACCTCCTGATCAGATGCATTCCCACTGAGAGAGTGCTCAATGAATTCCAGCATTATGTTCAAGTACTCAATGAGGAGATAAATAAAACTGAAACGTCTTCTAGCAAGGTTTTCCAAGAGCTTTCCACTCCACAACTGCCATTCTCCATGGATAGCTCAACACCACCTCATCTATATATTGGCTCTATATGGCCAAGTGAGCTGTTCAAGTTTTCAATCATAAGTTTAGATAATTGGACACCGTCTTCAAATCATGGTTTGTGATGTGGAACTTAGTGAACATTACTGGATCAGTTTTGTATGAACAGTTTTCCTCTTGAATTTTTTTTGATCAATTTTGACACACAATAGCTAAATTGTTCATTATCCTCTCTTTCCACTATCAAAGTTGTTCTTGACTAAGCTCACCAATCCTACGTACCTTTTGCAGCGTTCCGCTTTGAACGCATTGTTCCAAATGCTCCTCAACGGCCTCATTTGAATACTGAGGATGATGCATGCGGATGCATGCAGAAATTCGATCCACATTGGGCCGTTGTTTTTGGTATCGAATCTTGTGAATTGCGTCTAGGAGCCATGAATGCCAAGTGACCAATGTCAAGGAGTTCTCCTCAGAGGCCATGTTTGGCATAACAATCAAAACCACAAAAATCTCTAACCATCAATAACGTGGCCTCGCGGTTATTGACACGTAAGTTCACACAGCCTGTAACAAAATTATGTCTGTCCCATTAACTCGTCATTACATCTTGAGGAGTAGGTTCTGTTCTGTCTAGTAGTTTTAGTGAAAGTTCAATTCATGTACATTGAATGAAGCACGTTTACATTCATCAATCTTCCAATGATGTCGACCAGAGGGCGTAATTAGCAGCCCTCCCACAAGGTTGACCACGGGAATCATTTAGCGGTTTGAACCCCTTTTCTCACTCAACCTCCTGTCTCGCCGTCAAAAGAAAACCCCGGGGAACAATTGTAAGTTTTAAAACAAAAACAAAAGGGCGGGAACATATTCGGTCTTGTTTTCATTCCCAGACCTACAACGTCATTCAAATATTACAACCCAAGTGAGCACAACTGGCCCAGGGTGACGCATTCCGCCGTGTCAGGGCGATTTCAATGAACAACCGGCGATATTTGTCCCCTTAATCTGCGTTGCAATGAGGTGTTCCTTCCTGTCGAGATCTGGCGACTTCCAACTATCTCTGATCTACTTGAGGACCAGGTGGCCCAAATCTCAATGAATCTCTGACCAGCCTAAGCGCGCCGATTCGGCCGCAATTCTCTCTTCCCTCGGCTCGACGGCTCCTCTCCGCGCCGCGACAAAGTTCCGCCATTTTGAAATGCGTCTCGCTCACGACTCGCCGTCTTTGACGTTAAAATAAACCCGCAAATCCCGAGAGGCCCGCCCAGATTCGGTGTGGCATCCGTGGCTGAGACCCCAATCTGGCATATGCATACAAGTTCAACGGCCTACACGCCCATTTCATAGGTTTAAATTGAGCTCAAAGATGACGCTCCTGATCCGAACTCCAAACGAACTCGCGCCTCACACAACGGACCTCGGGCCGAAGTACACAAAAACACAAAATTTCAAATTAAGAGCATAAAAACGAGGAATCCAAAGTCCGTTCGTACCTGAATCGAGAGCTTGGGCCTTGGCGATACCTATCGACACCTCAAAACCACACTACACTTATCATATTATGTTGAATTTTGAACAATATTCACTGCTCTTGTCTTTGTATAGACTATAGCCGATCGTCTCCTGCTTACAAGGTAGGTCTGCTGATGGCCTACAGAGTGCAGCAGCAGGGCTCGAGTAGCTGATGGCTCAGCTGCCTTCCAGCTGCCCTTGCCTAGAGCTCGCCTGGCGAACAGATGCTGCCGACCACTGTTCCAATCTTCAATCTGGCTCCAGCTACTGCAAAGCTACAATCGGATCAGGGATATTGCCACAGAGATAGGTTCTTGGGGACGGATATGTTATCTGTCTTGGGGATTAAACTAAAATTCCAAGGATAAAGCAGCCGTACTCAAGGGGTGTAGTAGATCAATGCCTAAATGCGGGCACAGAGGGTACAGGTTAGTAAAGTGTAGATGTGTCTAGGTAGACAAGATTGGGCAACATCTGTGGCGTGAAGAGAGCCATGGACTAAAGTGGAAAAAGGCTAGAGCAACTGCATCTCTGCTCACAAACCAAGGTAATATTGGATTGGCGGCGCCAAATAGACTGCGACAAGAATAATTGGAATGAGACCGTATAAAATGCTCCTTCTGGCCCATCATTAACGGCCAAGAAGGGTTAGAAATGAGAGGTTGGGCGATGTTTCTTGGCTCACAAAGTGCACCAATCTTTAGATGGAGTTTTTTAGGGAATGCAAGGGTCGAAAAGTAGATATATATCTTGTGATTCATATAACTTCAGTTCAATGTGAAGCCATAGCAAGGGCAAATAGTGACGAGTTTAGGAGGGTTATATTTTTTTACATTTTGTTACGTTGGCATTTCAATCAATTGTCAATACTTGTCAATTTAATGTCACGAGGCGGTAGAATTTGGAAACGATTATTTCCCGGCACTTTTTTACAGACGTCTTTACCGCTACTGGGGATGGGGTTCAAGACGCAAAAAAGTATTAATCTAACTTGATTTTACATTCATATAACATTTGATCCACGAGCGAAATAGAGTTGATTCATTTTGAAATGGAGCAGACTGAGGGAGAATCAATCTGATCCCGGACGTTACGACTAGGGCCGGCCAAAACTTGCATATAAATATGCTCTATTTGACTGCAAAATTGCATCAAAAATGACCTGAATTTGCACAAAAATTTGCAAATAAATTCGTCAAAACATGGCACTGAGTCGTTCTGGAGGGCTGTAAAGGCTATTTTTGCCTTCCAAATCAAGCAGTCGTCAATGAGAAGTAAATTTCTGTCATATTACCTCTCAGAACAATGATGTGTACCTACTATACCGGGGAAGAAGAGGCTAGCCATGGCATCGTATTGGTAGAGCATGTGCTTTCCAGCTCCAATATGCATATCCTGGTTTGATCCCAGGCTAGTCCAGTCAAACTTCTTTGCAGTATTTAGATTACTGTATGAGTTGCAGCTCCGACAACTTAAATGGGCAAACAAGCGGTTACTCCTGAAAGTGAGGCAATAATTAATGTTGGTTGTGACAACAAAGTGGGAATCTCCTTCAATTAGGACACCTATTATCAGATGGAAGGCCAAGTGAAAGGGCTGTCATCTGACTTTTTAACAAATAAACCAACCTTGGGGAGAAGGCTCTTGCATTGTTCAAGCTGCCTCTCAAACCAATCAGCTAGACGAGTCCCTTGCACACATATCTTTAATATTTCCATAATTAAAACGTCAAAAATTGCTGATAAAATTGCAAAATTGGCAGAAAAATCTGGGATTTGCAAGTTTTTTTTGCAAAATTGCACAATTTGCAGGATGCAAGTTTTGACGGCCCTAATTACGGACGTAGTTAAGGGTAAGATTAAGGCCTCCGTCGAATATGACCAGTTACAAACTGAGAGTAAGGTGGTTCAGGAGGTCAGGTCGAACCCGAATGCTTTTTTCTCTTAGGCGAACTCTAAGAGAAAAATGAAACACTTTGTTGGGCCTTTTGAGGTTGATGGGGAAGCCATTAGCAATGTAGAGACTATGGCTAACATGCTTGAAGATCAGTTCTCCAGTGTGTTTTCAACCCCACTGAGTTCAGAAGCAACAGCACATTGCTCTGAAGGAGCCTGTTCAGATTGACAAGGTTAGTCAAGTAGAGCGTTTAGATGATCTTGTAGTCACAGATCAAGATGCGTTAGAGGCCATCAGGGACTTGAGGCTTTCAAGTTCTCCTGGTCTTGATGGCGTGACATCTCAGTTCCTGATGAGATGCTCGCTGGTTCTCGCTCCTGTTTTATCGTACTTGATGCGTTCCATCTTGGACCAGGGCAAGTTTCCATCTTCACTAAAGATAGCTCATGTTGTTCCAATTTTTAAAGAGGGAAATAAGTCGCTCCCCAGTAATTACAGGCCGATTTCTCTCACTTCAAATATTGCGAAGGTGTTTGAGAAGATCATGAAGTTCAAACTTGTTGAATTTCTTGATATTCATGAAGTCCTTCCTCCTAGCCAGCACAGGTTCCGAGCACATTTTAGCACGGTTACCCAACTGATTGATCATATTGAGCAAATTATTGAGGGACTAGAGCGCCATGAACCAGTTGATGTTGTCTATCTTGATTTTGCCAATGCCTTTGACAAGGTAGATCATGGCCTTTTGTTGAATAGACTTCATGACATTGGGACCCAAGGCAAGGTTCTCAATTGGATAAGAAGTTTCATTTCAGGTAGGAAGCAATTGGTTAAGGTTGAGGGATCCCTTAGTGACATACATGATGTCAAGTCAGGTGTTCCCCAGGGTTCGATCTTAGGGCCCCTTCTGTTCATAATTTTCGTTGCCCCGCTTCAAAAGCTTAGTATCACTGCCAGTCTCTCTTCTTATGCTGACGATACAAAGTTAGTTTCTGGTAGGAATGGCCAAGATTCCAGTAGCCTTGCAAAGGACTTAAATCGAATCTACTCTTGGGTAACTGAGAGTAATATGGCCCTGAACGGAATGAAATTCCGCTCAATGACATTTGGGTCAAATCCTTTAAACACTCCACTCGTAGATAATGGAGGTAAAGATATTGAGCAGGTCTCATCTATGAAAGATCTAGATGTAGTCCTCCAAAATAATGGAAAATTCGATGAGCATATCCAGTTGAAGGTGGGTAAGGCTTTTCAAATGTGCGGTTGGATATATCGCACGTTTATGTCCAGAGATAGTATCACGACGCTAACTCTGTACAAGTCGATTGTTCAGCCACATCTTGAATATGCTTCACCCATTTGGGCTCCAATGAGTTCAGCAGGTTTGCAAAAGGTCGAACAAGTCCAAAGATGTTTCACTAGGAACATCACAGGCTTTAGAGAGCTCTCGTATTGGGAGAGGCTAAAAAAGTTGGGACTGTACTGTGTTCAGAGAAGGTACGAAAGGTATCTGATACTGTACGTCTTCAAAAGCATACATGAGCTTTGTCCCAACCCAGGATTTAGGGTCAATTCTAGTGACCATTGAGGCTTAATGTGCATTTTGAGAGCACCTTCAATTCTTCGAGAATCCAGGCCAGTTAAAGCAATGAAGTCCAACTCTCTTCGTTCTCGGGCTCCTTCATTGTTTAATTTGATTCCTTTTAATATTTGCAGGGAATACGTAGGCCTTGTTGATCCGGTAGCATCTTTCAAGTCAGACTTGGACAAATTTTTAGATAGCATTCCAGATCAACCCTACATTCAAGGATTAGCTCGGTCTGCCAACTCAAATTCGTTGGTAGACCAAATATCATATAAAAATTGAAAGGTAATAAATAGACGAATTATAACCTTTCATTTTAATAGTACTGGGAATTACATTCCTTGTAGCGGTTAGAAAAGCCCGTGAAAAAACAAACCAAAATATGAAAAAAATATGACACTTGCCAATTTTGAATTTGGAAATGGATGATGTAATAACCGCCCGCGCTAGCCTGGAGCAACTTTCGACACTAGCTTCTAACATGATCAGTGATCACAAAAGGTGTAAGATTATAGATAAAAGTTTCGTAATATATATTTTTCGACAGTTAAAAAATTGGCCGCTTTTTCTTCTTTATTGGTAGTATTGGTTAATGATTTTTCTCTGGACAGTCTAGATTTTCGCTTATCAAAGGATGCAAAAGAATGAGACACATATTCCAAACCCAATACTTTACCTAAACGAGCTAGAAGAGAAATATGGAACAAAGTTTTGAACTCAGGAGGTGTACAGAAATGGTTCATGTTGATTTTCTTCATGTTTTTTTATCTCTAAATGTTTCAAAATTCCATTCCTAAACTTGTAGATTTTTGTTTCAAAAGATTTTCTACAGAAATTTAGCTTGAAAACTCAATAGTTGGAGTTTTACTTTTTCTATGTACTTTAGAGATTATTTAACGAATACAAAAGCACATTTGGGTTTTGTGAAAGACACACTCCGTGGAATACCTATAAAGCCCAAAGAAGACTAGTTACCGAAAAACTTCTAAATAACAATTCCAAACCAACAAGCTACGGTAAAATTGGAAAAAAAAACGATTTGCAATTATGTTAACCAATCTCATCTTTCACATTCAATTCTTTACCAAAAGGTAAGCCCCCAATTTACATGGGGACTATTCTTTGACCTTCCCGAATTCAAAACTGCGTCTCATATTTCTCCTCCCTTTCATTTTGATAAAATCCCGTTATTCGAATACGTTCCAACTCAAGATTAAAAATTCTAAATTTTACCGAAAACCTTGGAACTTACATTGCTTCTCAACATTAACACCATGATAACCATAGAAAACCATAACTAGAATGCTTAAGTTCAACAGGAGCTGTACCGCATGAGCATGTTTTCAGGTCAGCTGACGCTGGTGGAAATGGGACAAAGTTATTTCGTTAAATCTCGCTTCAGGCAAGTTGAATCATTATCATGAAACGTTTGTTATTCCTCTTAAATCTTAATTTCTTTTGAATCTTACAAATATACAAGTAGAAAGAGTGGTAGAATAATAAAAAACATGCTTTTTAGGGCATAATACACGTAACATGTCAAAAAAAGATTTGGACATTAGTAGAGCAAATAATGTACTCTATTGATTGCCCTTGTTTAGCAACGCATCTCGAAAATCTCGAAAGTGTAACAAAATGTATCAGAAATTGCAACGCAATGATGAGGCATTCGGAATTTTGTTTTAATCTCCCAACGATGTGCTTGAATGTGGGCTACATGATTGCGCCTATACGTAAACAAGGTAATTCCGACACCTCTGGAGGTCAGCCTGAACCCAGACTTGTTTCAGTTAAGTGTTTCCACCACATGGATGAAAACTTTAACTTGAGCCCCATTTTAACCTCTTCAAAATTTCGTTCTTAAAAATGTGGTCGGACAACTTACTCAAACCCGTTTTATGAAGCGTGCTGGACGAGAGCAATTGCTTGACAAGGAGTCTTATTAGGGGTTTCTACTCTGAATTTGGACGAGCCGTCAACGATTCAAATTTGCACCATAGTTGTCCTAAGTAGCTTGACTACGAATGAAACATATTTTCCACCAGCGACAGCTGAGACAAAAACATGCGATCGCAGCGCCCTTGATCGATCTATATATGGAGTTATCTATGATGATAACATACGACAACCATGTAAAGACGTTCCATTGAACACAGTTACCGATATCAAGTACGCATCGCCAAACCTTTCCCTCACTCAAATAAACGTTGGACCTTCGTTTCATAACCAAATTTCGATAAATGTGACCTAACGCGTCGTCTCCTTTGTGTATCTATCTATGAAGCCTTACAGGAACCTTTGCACCTTGACACTTCCGTAACTCCCGCTAAGCCAATGGATCTAATGGATCCAGTAGCATGGGACCTTTCCCGTGGATCAGTTAATTATGAAGTGTGTTCCTGATATTTTAGCTTGGTGTGTGGTGGCCTTGTCTATCCCGATTTCTGGTGGATATCCCTACAAACCCATTATTGGTGCGCATGACCCTAAAGCTCACTTAAGATGAAATAATCTAATACATTTTTCATGTTTAGACTTGAGAGACATAGAGTCCATCGATTATGAGCTCTCAGAATATGATGGCTTCAAAAACGACCAGGATCTGGATGGGTGAGAGTTATAATTGACTGATGCAATTTGGGACTAATGAGACCATCTCCTAAGCTCTGCTGAGACTATCATACCTTCCTAAAATTATACATCAGTGTTCAAAGGTCGTTTGCACCGCTAATTGATACTTTAATAATTTTGTGTTGCAACGAAGACCAACATCGTTAATGGTTTGTTTACTCTGAGTGTGTGGTTGTATTAAAGGAGGTTAAAACTGTGATGTTTTTGATGATGAACAATGCTTCGATAGTTGTCGTGGCTGGGGGTGTCCTTCGGTTGATTGTTGAAAATATGTATTTTTTTGATCATCAAAAGGCAAAATTAGTATTTAATGAAACTCTTGTCGCAACCACAAATTTCATATTCCTCATTCCTAGTTTGATTTTGTCTTACTCAGCACTTTAAAGAGCTTCACAACAATCCGTGTTTTAAGACAGACGTTTAAAAAAATATTAACCAACCAGATCCAAACTTTGGGCATTTTTATCCAAACCCCCAATTCAATCAAAGGTTAAAAAGCTATTGGTCAAATAAAGGTTATCTCTAATTCAAGCGATATATCATTGATCAAAGCCTTTTTTTCTTTCAAGTATTATGGATAATGACAGCCCATCAGATCCAAGAAACTCCGAGATTATAACATCTCTCCTGCAAGAAAATAAAGCACTGAAGGTAAGAAGGGTTCACCCAACATTATTGTGATTAACGTAAAAGCCTGGTATTATGCTCTTTTCCAGCCTGAACGGGGCACGTCAAATACGGGAAACAATGTCAATATTATCATTTTCAATGGTAGTGCTCGTGCAAGCAAGAGAACACAAAATGAAGACTCCCAATATCCCAGAAGAGGGAAAAGTAAGTGTGACACACATTTGATCAATTATAGTTTTCATCAGTACAATAATGGCTGTGCTAGAAATCGACACTCAAATATAATACACGCAAGATAGCACGAGAAAAAGGTTTTATGGCATACAAAACAAAAGACAGGGCGAGACAAAATCTTGGTGTGTCCTTTTTCGGTTTTTGTGTGCATTTTTTATGCTTTTTTGCGGGCTTTTATGACCGCTACAGGGAATAGTACTATTAAAATGAAAGGTTATAATTTGCATTGTTATTACCTTTCAATCTTCATATGATGTTTGGTCTACCAACGAATTTGAATTCAAATTTTACAGAAGTTTTTCGAAAATATGATAATATTAATTTACCCATTAACACCAAAGCTATCGACCAAAAAGAAACACTTCTATCAAAGTTAATGATAGCTTTCTATCAAATCCCTAACCTTTTAATAACCTCTTCATAATGCCACAATGATATATTTTTGCATTGTTGTCTCGACCCAACAGAATTAAGATAAATCCTGAATCACATATTTTAGATTTAAATTCAGAGGGTCTCACGATTTCAATGCATAAGTCATGCTCGCTGTGCTTGTGCATACGTACATACCCTCCCTGCATTTTCATTTGCAGATATCGAATCCGAGCGACCCACTACAGAAACGGCGCTTATCATCATTTTTATTACCCTTCTCATAGCTTTCACCTACTTCTGCATCGGACTCTCCTGTTATCGGCCTTTGATAGAGACACTCTGTATTTCAAATCCACAAGAGGACATTGATAAGGATGAAAAATAAAGATGGCGTTCAAGACGAGAGGTTGCGTTAAGAGCTTTTCATTTCTATCCGCCAAGCTAAAAAGGGCGAAGAGCAATGGGTCTTTCTCCTCTTTACCGCGTTTTTTGTTTTTGTTTGAAAATGGTGAGATTATGGACATTAAGATGATAATGTCTAGTCATTTGGCCCATGAGATTTTGAATTTTGCACGAATGTAGTCGCTCGTGATGAAACATATGGAGGGATGTTTTTGCTCGAGTTTTTACTCCGCAAAGATATGAATTCTTAATTATGGCTCTGCGACATTAGCAATTCAAAGTCCTTTGTTTATCTCCCAATAAAGTTGTCAGCTACAAGCTGAATTAATTGAGATATGATCCGCGGGAGGTCATGGAAATCAAGCCCTGGATATAAAGAAGAGTTGTTGAATTCTATTCGAAATCGTCTTAAAAAGTTTTTCGTGAAACTGGTTCCAGTACTCGAGAATGGTTCTTTTTGTCCCGTCGTTCATGCTCTGAATGACTTTCATTCACATTTTATGGGTTTCGCTTCATTTGCGTTCCTTTTTTACGAATTGAGTATATTGCATTTATTATAAGACAGGAAAGGGAGAGGAAAAACTGCCATTATTCACACCTCTTTTTGCAAGAGGATATATCGAGTCGAGGTGAAAGAGATGATGACATAATTTCACAAAAGGAGGCAAAAAAGTGAAGAGATAAAACTAGCGGATATGTTTCATTTCAAGCCATTAGACTTGACATTTTTGATCAAGGAAAAGCGCGAACTGGCTAAGAGGCATTTTTCTCCATTAACAGTTTCCAGATAATGAGTCCAAATTGAGGTGTTGATAAAAGAGGTATTCTTTTCAAAGAATATTTACTTCGACTTTCCCGGATAAAGCGAATCATTCGATTCGAACGATTTTGAGTCTTTTGAAAAAGCGCTATTAGACAAATGCTTTGTTTGTATTCCGTAGAGTGTGCGTGACCGTTAAGGCACTAAAACTGATTTCTTTTCGAAAAAAAACCGATAGCTGAACACTAAAACTCAAAAGACTAAAAAATGAATTTAGAAGCACGAGATCGCCTCATTGTTGGGGAGTGGTTGCAAAAACAACCGTTTTAAGTTTCCAATCGATTTGTTCGATTTCCATTGAGGACAATATGGTAACGCTCAGTTTGAACCACTGCCCTTTTAGTTAAATTGCCCTCAAAAAGGTCACACAACACTGGGAAAATGGAATATGCATCCACCATATGCCTTTTCCACCCACCATAACTTGTTTTACCCATAAAACTCCTGTCAGTGGCTCAACATTTGAAACGCGTGATCTTGCGTGTCTCGACTACAATGCAAATCGATGAATATTTATTGCACATTGATTCTATTGTAATTGATTTTTTGCCGAATTTCAATACCAGAGAACGGACCCGCGGTTCGTAGCCATTGTGAACCTTTCATCGAATCACGCTAGCATTCGAGTTCCGTGTCTAAAAACGTCGCTCCGAACTTTGGTATTTGAGAAAGCGAATAGGATAAATACTGGTTATTAACGCACACCATGGCGAAAGTTTCAATACGCCAGAGCCGTTGGCAATTCAGTCTCCGAAGGACAAGTTATTACCCCCAAGTACCTGAATTTATGAAGTCCAATCACGTTTCCGAGAAACTTCAACAACGGATCGAGGTGGCGATTGTTTTTTAAGCAGGACTCCTAATCCCACTTCAGACAATGCCCAGATATATATTCTCCATGCTAGGTTAAGCACTAATTAAATCAATCCGCTCATCCGGAAGCATATGCGGTTATGTCCTCCCCTCCCTCTAGAAAGACCCTACCCTTATGTGCTACGTCCATGGGAGACATTTCAATGATCCCCCACCCTTGGGGGTGGGAAAACAAGCTGAAATTGAAACCCCCGAGTCAGGATTGTTTTGAAGTTGACGCTCAAAGCTTGACAGGGAGAGGACCAAGAAAGCTTCCTTGCAGAACTCCTTTGAAGCACAAAGACGAACAACAGTTTGCGGATGGCTTTGCATTGGACGACTTTTTATATTGTTTGCATTTTATAAGACGAGAGTCACATTTGTAGCTTTACGACAACTGGTGTACAAGGAGTGTGCAGGTCTATGAATGGTAATTCATATAGGTGGCCGACGATTGTCTCGAGTTGCCATCTTCAATCTGCGATTTGACTGAATAATTTCTATGATGCAATGCGGTAAAAAAAGTTTGAACCTTCAATATTGATTGGATTTGAAATCATTTTCTGGGCCATGAATAAATAATGGTCACCAAAAGGTGAAAGAACCGGACGAAGTAGAGTAATCTATTCAAAAAACTGTAGTCGAAGTGTTTGAACCTCACCCAGCCAGCAAAGCTTTCCATCACATTGTCCGTTTATGTTTCTTATAGGCAGTGTCATAGTTTTTATCAGATTTATTTCCCGTCTGTGGATCTAGCTGGTGTCTAAAAGTTTCCTTTTTTTAGGAGGAGAATTAAACCGGGGACCTCTCTCATGCTAAGAAATTGCGCAAATCACCACGGTCTCCGCTTGGAACCCAACTTTGCTCATTCCTGCTGTAGTTTTTACATCAAGGTGAATCACAGGAACGAAAGTAATATGTTACAACGCAATAGCGAAAAGAAGACAATTGAATCGGGAAATTTGATAGACGAAATTCCAATCTCGCAATACAAACCAACCCAATACCAAACCGATTTCCATTTGCAATCAAAAAGCCATGTAGTTTTGGCTTATTTGCTGTGTTTTTATTTTGTTGGATATCTATGCCAGTTGCATCGATTTTAATATGGGATGAGGACCAAGTCTCTGTCAAACAGTCGTAAACCCCTCATTCAGAAGTAATTTAACCTTGCGTATGAGCTCATTACCAATTCAAATGAATTCCGTGCAGCCTGTCACTCACTCATCACAAAACCACAACCTTTCTCGATCCTAGACTTCCCCCTAAATGTTCTCAATACTCTGCGATTCATGAACGACTCAAGGATTGGAAAGCGACCAAGAAAACTATTTCAGAATACCTTTCAGTTTATGTTGCCGTTGTGTACAAGTAACCAATTGTTACTAACTAAGCATCAGTGGATTATGGGTTCCCCCAAATATAGACTATCCATGGTTTTAGCAGTCCATGTAATAGGAGAGTGAGAATTATGCTGGGGAAATCTGCATACACATTAGTGTTTCTGCAGGGTTGACCAAAAATCTTGCAAGTCTACAGTGCTCACATCATGCTTTTGAAATGCTCTACTTATTAGTAAGGGAACCCCAGCAATATAAATACTACTTACAGTAGATGCCAACAAACTTCTGTTTTCCGAATTTGATATTGATTTTGAGAAAGCACCTTTTAACAAAATCAACCAATCTGGTATTATCTTACTGTCATCTTATTGGCAAAATATAAGTTTTAGATAGGATAACTTTTTTCACCATTTTGACATTAAGTATACTACATAGAGTGAACAAAGAAGACCTTTCTAGTTCCTACTATATATTTGAGTGTACCGTTTTTGTTGACCCACCCTGTAAAGTGCACTGTTATCTCGATCATGTTGGTATTGATGAAACAGTCCTCCAAATGCAGATGATGATAATGCTCAAGAACAATTGAAATCCACTCCAAAGAATAGCAGCAAGTAACGATGACTTTGCAAAGATATGAGGCTTTGATATGAAAATGAGACTCGACATTGATACCTTCCATAGCATCTATCTTCCAAATATCCGCCAAAGCTCTCGAAAGACCGAAAACCGTCAATCAGATCAGCTCGAACTTCAATTAAATCTTTATATTTGCGACTAAATTTCACCATTTCGAACGGCTTTCCTGGGCCAACAATTGATTCTCTGAGGCTTCGCTTGTCATCATCAGTACTCAGCGTACATAGACTCATGGAGTGACACTACTCTCCAGGAGATCACATGAGTTTCCAAAAGGTCCCTTTCATTCAGACAGATTCGAACGAGCATGTGTGGTAATGGGTTCAAGAGCTCGCACAGAGAGACACGCTATGCTGCAATTCTAAGGTACGAGTTTGAACTCGGACTGACGAGTAAGCCCAACTAGACATTTTACGCAATGTTATTAATGTGTTAACATCAATCGCGTTTTTTACATTTTATAAGGTAATCACTTGCCGTTCTTATTTTCGTTTGATTGGCCACTTATGGTAGAGATAAAACAATTTCTTGATCACATTTTCCTGTCCCCCCGGCCCAAAAACTGTGTTCATCATAATTAGCTTTGACAGTTTCAAAAGGCTTACATTTTTGTTTGATTTGTACGTCATTTCAGTACACTTTATTGCATTGAATTGATGAATAATTAGATATGCTGTCATTGTATAACATGAGGTACATTTTTCATTAGTCTAACCTTTTTGACGATATCAAAGAAGATTCATTGGTGGCGTCTGGTTGGGATTTGATTTTCTAACCTCACTCATGCGAACTTGAGCAAATCAATCAAAAATCAGCGGGAGTTCATTTAATTCAACGTTTTTGGGATCGATCGCCAACTTGAAAGACGGAATCCTCCGTTTCCTCCAGAGCTTCATGCTTTGTTGTGCGGCTTTGAGAGTTGTCTGATCAAACAACTCCGATTCAAGCGATCAGAATTGGATTATTCACTCCCGATCAAATCCATCAAAGAGCATTCTCATTTTAAACTCGTTCATTGACTACTGATAACTCAAGTCTGGATAAGTTATTGACCAAGGAAGGAGTCAAAACCCCGCGCGTACAATTATCGATCCAATAATCCAATCAAAATCTCCTGTCCTAGAGCAAAAAACCTGCTAAAACAGGTCCCGATATGAGATGAAATTGAAAATAACGATTTTTGTTCTTCTCTAAAAAACATGGAGCAAAGCGAAGTCAGGTTGCGCTGGTAGCTCCCTCACCGCAATGCTGGTCTCGTGGTACAAAACCCTCCTGGCGAGCACGGTCTCATTATGCTCCCTTGGAGGACGCCCTCTTTTCTCCTCTAGGTCCTCATTGCGGAAGAGACAAAAAAGTGGGATTTGATCGATTGGTCAATATTTGGAGAACTCGATGGTCGCTCCCGATAAGAATTTTCTGAATTTAATGCCATGCAATTGAGACACACGAGCGGGCAACTGTCAAAAATACTCTCTCCTATCGACCTACACCGTCCGAAAATGCGCGGAGATTCGAATCTCGTTCTAATCTCATTAGGATAAGGAGGCAAATATGACCGGATATCAATCCTACTTACAAATTTTAAAGTCATTTGTCATTTATACTCTACTTATGCTTTACTCTCTTACGCTATATGGTCACATTCCCCATATGTGATGCTCTATTAGTCTTGGAATTAGTTCAAACTCCGTCTGTTCTTCTACAAAGTAGTTTCTAATCTGCACTATTGGACCTGATTCAAGTGCTTTGATGATAGCCATATAGTATGAGTAATCATTTGACTTACGACTCCTGAGATTGCTTTCGAGCACCTGCCACTTGCTCTCTCTCGCTCACACATACTTTATCTAAGCTTTGAATATCGTTTTCTGCCATCTCATGGTGCTACTTTTTGAAGCTCGTTGGGTTTGGCCATATATCTCTTAATTATTGTCCGGGGAGGAAAGTTAATTATCATCAAGCTATCATTAGGAGGCTTATTATTGATCAGTTTTCTACCACATTGCTTTCGAAAACCGGCTACACACTGTCCATTGGGATGGGAGGCTCACACATCCGAAAATCAGGATTTTTGCCGGATTAAATGGAAAAGGTTGATCAACACAGTTTTGAACTCGGGATGCATACTTTTGCGGATCCACATTTTTGAAAAATTTTCAACTCTTTACATATCTAAGAATAAAAAAAGTGAACCTGGCGATCTTTGCGCTGTAAGATCTTTGACTAAAACCTGGCTCAAAAGCATACGAATTGTAGTTATACTGTTTCAACGTACTTTCGGAGGTATTTAATGAACACGAAAGCGCATTTGGGATTTTTGAAAGCCACGAGCTGAGGAATGTAGTTGTATTAATGATGTGCAGGTGCCCAGCAGTGCCTGAGCTAAAAGTAAAGACAAACAAACCGCGGAAGAATTGGCAGGGAAAATAATAACATTGATAACTTTAACATCCTTAACAATTTACACCTTTTTCGGCAATGGGTGAACTCGCAATTTAAATATCCTTGTACATTTTCAACTGTGATTCATAATTCTCTTGTCTTTCATTCTCGATTCTCGAATGCGCGTGTTTGCTTCTATTTTTCATTTTGGAAGCACTTGTGATTTTAAGGATATGTAGCTATGGGGGAGCATGTGGAGATTAGATGGATTTTCAAAGGTGTGGGTCATATATCATTTTAAGGACATATTGATCCAACTTGTCACGACACGAGGCAACAACGCCCACACTTTCAAAATAAATTCCAACAACTATAGATGAAACCCAAACGTCAACCAAAAAAAAGAGACAGACGATCCGAGTTTTTTTTGCAGACAGACCATGGAGAAACGAGATTGAACTCATTGTTACGAGCGAAGATGAAAGAAATAATCAGTCAAACAGACTTTTTTGCCGCATGCAATTTGGTATTTAATGAGTCGTTAAAATTTAACTCAATCCCAATTGAAAAGGACTAACTCCTGCAAAGTTCCCTTCCCACTCTGTCTCTATTAACAAGGAATACAAAAACACGCCACATCAGCTGATCCATGAGATTCTGCCCCCTCATTTTCGAAAGCAAAAGAACCCTTCTTCCAGTCAACATATTTGCGACTATGCCAATTCTTTGAGTCATCAACTTCACCTTTTCCTACAAAATGTAAATAGATCCCCAAAAATTGATTCAATGGTATTTACAGAATGTAAAATGTTTGGCCTCTTGTTTTACCCCTTAGATTGCGTTCTCCAAAAATACAAGTCAGCTGTCGTCGTGACACGAGCAGGGGCTTCCCTTTTGGAGATCCGGGGGTTGAAGGTAGTTATCTGTTACGAATCAGTATGGGGCCGCATTCAGAGTTACTAACCATGGAAAATCCAATTTGGAAACTTTCAATCTAAGGACCTTGCATTCTCAATTAACATCCCGGACTTCTATTGTTGGTCGTGGTGTGTGCGTGTGTATGTGTATGCGAGTCGTAAACTTATTGGGGAGCCCAATCGCCGCATGACTCCCTTCACAATTCAATTTTCTAAAGCAAATAGCTTTTTTCCTTGTTCAAACCTTTGGATTCCCCCTCAACGAAATCATCATAAGTGAACTCAGACGGTGCCTCTCCAACGAGTTCAACCTTCAAACCGTTCGATTAAGATGCCGGATATTTGATTAATCAATATGCAAGATATTCAAAATTTTGACTCTTCTCACATTTAATAGTTACTCGTGTCAATCTCCAATTCGTTCATATTTGTTTAATGGTACTAATTCGGCAATCATTTCAAGGGCGTCGTGTAATTTTGGCAAGTTCTTATTAACTTGCACTGAAGTTTTTGGGATCTGCTCATCCCTAAGTGTGAACCAAAAAGCCTCTGTTTCCAAAGTCATTAATATTGATATCTCATAGTGCCATATTTAATCTTATGCAGGCACCATGCTTCATTCAATATTGATTGTTAGGAAATGACGAAAAATACAACTCTGGCAACAGAATGGGATTAATGGGGAACAAATATCCTTATCCCTTTTTAGAGGGGGAATGTAGTACAATCCCAATAATCATAGTAGGAATTTTTTTGAGATCATTGAGTATATTTTGCGTCGCGTTACTGCGACAACTGAAACATTCTCGTTTTGGATCAATGTGAGGCATTCGACATTGGTGTATTTTGTGCTCATTTGGGAAATACTAATTTTGGGGGATGGGAGGGGCAGACTGGATGCCTTAAAGCGCGAGCTGACAAGGTCATTAATCAAGTATTGTGGATGCTGCTGGGGCCCACGTGTGCTTGAGAAGTGACAACATTTGGCTTGCCATCTCTCGTGGACAATTAACGGATGGAGTCTTCCTTGCTTTCGCCTGAATTGCTTCAAATAAAATCCGTGAATAGATTTGGAAGAGGGCATTCAAGTGGCTTGAAGTTTGGGTCATCTTTGTCCTACGGGTTTTGGGGTCTCTCGAGTCAACACCGAAAATAATGAGACAGGGTGTCATTTGGGTAATTCGAGGGAATCTCTGATGGCTTCGCACCTAAGGGTTGCCACATGAAATTTCTTTGAAAGAGACTTCAAAGCCCTCTTGCGGATTTTTTTTAGCATAGAGGACATACCAGTGTGACCATTCCTTAGCCAATCAGACACTTCTGAATGTCCATTTTTGCAACTAGAATGAGGGCCGGTCATTGTGCAACCCTGGAATAGGGAGGAGGATGGTCTCCCCCAAAATCAGTGAGGAGAAAGGGAGAGAGACTTCGAACAGATGACCCGTTTGTCATTCCTTTGGTGCTTGACACCCTCATTTGTTTCAAGTCAAAAACTTGCCTAATCATTGGCCACGGTCAGATCGACGATTCGTTGTACAGGATCTGGTAGAGCTCCTGCTCATCATCATCCACGTGTGCCTGCTCTTAAGAGGTTTTTTTAAAATAGGAAATGAAAATAAAACCGCCCCATCACTCACTCAAATGGATGAACTTCAAATGTCTACTCGTGTCAAATCCGTCAATCACACATTTTTGGTAACGCAAAAATGTCTCCGTGTGCTCTTTGTGTTCCAACATCTTTTTGAGTAGAGACTGCTGTCAATCAATGTTCGGCGGACTATGTGGTATGTTCAGTATCAATTCTCAACTATGAAATTAACAAAAACATAATGGCAGAAATTCAGCTTGACATTTTTCAGAAACTAAAAAGGAAATCTGAAAACTTCAATTGCCATTACATCGTCCATACGGTATTGATGGTTTTGACAGGTGACATTTTCTGTTACTTTTTTCCAATGGTTCTCGTATATACAGTGGTATATAAATCAGTTTCACGCCAATCATTTCTAAATTACAATGAGTTGTGGTGTTCTTTTCTTGGAACTTCTTCAAAATATTCTCAAGGGCCCTTTGTGTGCCCTGATTGTCATTTCCAATGCCCAGGAGCCTCTTCAACCTTGCCCTCTCCCCATCTTAACCTCTGAAAATGCTAATTACCTGAACAAAATCTCCCCTCAAATCCTGGAGTGCTCCTTTATCTTGAGCGATGATCCACTGACAATGCCCAATCTACCTTTAAAATACCATTATCGTGGATCTCTCAGCTCCTTGAAACCCAATGATTACCGTCAGTCCATATTCAAGGTTCATTCGGATCTTTTCGTCCATTATGTCATGTGTCCTAGACTTGAGCCTCAAGTCTCCGAGATATGGGATATCGCTACAATGGACCTGATCCGGCATCAAGAAGTGCACTGTCCGTCCGTTCTGAGCTCGTTTGAGAAACCAGTTCGGATTGCGTATGTAGGGTTGCCACCCTTCATCTATCACAAAGGGTCAGATCCTCAGGGTGTCGATATAGATCAATTGAAAATATTCAGCAAATCCTTGAATTTTGAGTACGTCCTTCAGGAGGAAAGGGGTTGGTTGAGTCAAGATCCAGAGACTGTGGAACTTTCAGGGAGTATCTTTACAGTAAGTGACCTAAATTACCTTTGCAATAGGGCAAGTAAAGCAAAGGAATTCAAGAAAAATAGAGTGCGGCAACACTGATTTTTAGCATTCTGAGGAGGGAGAAATGAGAAAAACATTCTAGCCAACCTGCACTCGCACTCGCTCTTGGATCCAATGGAATTTTCAACTATCGATATATGAGTTGTGCTACGGTAAACGTTATTCTCCACCGATTAGTTGGCGGTGCTACTTATTTAAATCTTAAGCTGACCTGATCAAACCTATTCTAACCTTACCTAATCTAACCCAACCTAACCTAACACGATATTAATAACCCTTAAAGTCTCTATCTAAACCTTTTAACATTTTGCCACAAATTTAAAAATGATCACCGCCAACTAATCGGTGGAGCATAACTTTTATCGTTGTGCTACAAAACTCAAAATCAGTGCTGCCAGGTGGCATATTTGCATGCCAAAAAAGTGAACATCTGGCATATTTAGAACCCCTCTGGCATGGAAAAATTGAAAATGGCTTATTTTTCGAATCCGACATGTTTTCTGGCATATTCTAAGAGCTGATATGCAAGATTTCAAACTTAACAAATATGTTGCAAAACGGACAATTGAACATTCCTATCTTGCTGCCTTGGCTTTATTACATATGTGCAATACTTTCTCCCTTTGACGCCCATTATTGCCAACTACCTCTTTATCATAATTATCATTGTCATTCTCTAATCTCTACTAAATCATCAGATTAAGTTGTTCTCCAACACCACCATGGATATTGTAACTAAATATTTTTGGCTCCATCTAGGTCTTGACTGAACCCTCGGCAGGTGGCGTTTTTTGATTGCTAGAAAATTGAGTTTCTGATATAATTTAGGCATCTCTGACATTGAGGATTCAATTTTGACATGATTTTGAACACATTTGCTAGTAACTCTTACATATCCTCATAAAGTTCTTTTTATGGAAGGTAGGATATGTGGTGTGGTAGTTAGCACAGTTTCCTAGAGTGAGAGAGAAGTCACTGATTCGAATCTCTCATTTCAAATGGGCTACTTGATCAACAATCTTGTAACAATCCTTACCATAGAAAACCAAGTAACTAGAATGCTTAAGCTCAACAGGAGCTGTCCTGGATGAGCATGTTTTCAGGTCAACTGACGCTGGTTGGCAAGGGACAGTGACATTTCGTGAAATCTTGCTTAAGGCAAGTTGAATTATTCCCATGAAACGTTTGTCAAACTTGTTCTTTTTTTAATTTCTTTTTAACTTTACAAATATACACGTAAAAAGAGCGGTAGAATAATAAAGCCATGCTTTTTTTGGGCATAACACACGTAACATGTCAAAAAAATCGGGCATTAGCAGAGCAAATCACATATTTTATTAATTACACTTGTTCAGCAACACATCTGGATCTGAAAACAGATCCGAAATTGCAACACTATGATGAGGCATTCGAAATTTTGCTTCAATCTCCCAACAATGTGCTTGAAAGTGGGCGACTTGATTGCACTTTTACATAATCAAGGTTATTCTGACACCTCTGGAGGTCAGCCTGAATCCGGGCTTGTTCCTTGCGTTTCACTTAATAAGTGGTTCCACCACATGGATGAAAACCGCAGCCTGAGCCCTTTTATAACACCTTCAAAATTTCTTTCTTAAAAATGTGGTCGGACAGCTTGCTCAAACCCGTTTTATAAAGTGTACTAGAGGAGAGTAATTGCTTGACAAGGAGTTGTATTAGGGATTTCTACTCAGAACTTGGACGAGCCGTCAAAGATTCAAATTTGTACCACAGTTATCCCAGATATCTTGATTATGAATGGAACATTTTGCTCACCAGCGACAGCTGAGACGAACACATGCAATCACAGCGCCCTTGATCAATCTATATATGAAGTTATCTATGATCCCGACCAATAACTCTTTTTTGGAGTGTAGATGGAATTACTAAAAAAATATAACTCTTGATCTTTTTCTGGTTCTTAAGAGGTAGCTTAGCGTTACAACCCTGATTACGATTTTGATTGATACCCTATACTGCTTCCCTAAATCCCATAACCACTAAAATAAGGGGTAAAAACATGCTCTAAATCATTAAATCTTGCTGCAAGATGTCAGCTTTTTTGGTGATTCAAGCTGATTTATGATGACGGCCTCCACAGGTTGCAAAAAGTTGTCGATAAGGAGTATTTTTTCTTTGGGGCATGTTTTCTGGCATATTCCGACTTTGATCTGGCATGATCTGGCATATTTCAAGAGCTAGTCTGGCATGTTCAGAGACCAGGGATCTGGCAGCACTGCTCAAAGTTATGTCATTTTTTGTGCAGTTCTGTCTCTGTACAAAACTCTTGGCTCAATATCAGAATACTGTTTTCTTCAACAAGCCGGGAAACTGAATCAAATGACAAATTCCATCTATTCCCGGTAGAGGTTGGCTATAACGTTTGTTTTTCTCAAAATGCTCAATATCAGGGTTGTCCCACTACATTTTTCTTGAATTTCCTTCACTTAACATGCCCTATGAATGTTGGTCATAATTAAGGCAAACAATGCAAGTTGGTGGTTTATTTTATATCTCACCTTATTGTGTTTTACATTGGTAACCTTTGTCACACCCGATATTTTGGGAGGAAAAGCTACGAGATCATTTTGCAACTATCAATCAAAAGAGTAATATTCAGTACACGAGTGCAAGGGATTTTTGTTATTTCACCTAAACTTACTCGTGGTAAGTACATATTTTGTATAAAATCAAAATACTTAAAAGAATGAACCACGGATGAAAACTCCAAAATATAGAAAGAAAAAAGTACCTCACCTTTTTCCATTGGTCGTTCAAAATTCAACAAAATTTTCGTGTGCACTTTCGCCAGTTCTTGTTTGTGCTTCATTCGTATTGAATCGTAATATTTCGGTGGCCTCTGGCAAGCTTCATCACCTTACAATATATACTTAATTATAAACGATTTTTTAGAACCATTACGACATACTAGATAAAAACAGTCTGAATGAACCAAAAGAACTAAAAAAATATGCTATCGTTTCGTTCAATCGGGGAATTATGCTTGCAGCGAAGTCAAATTGTTGGCATGGAAGCCTTCCTTCGGTAGTTAACATTACATTTTGATGACCAACTATTCCTTTTTGAGACTTTTTAACGTTGATTTTTGAAACCATATCAATTTCAAAGCATATTGTGTTAGTCATTAATGGCAACCTCTAGTTTATTTGCTAACAGTAACCTTTTGGATGTAATACATCAATGCACTTTTAAACAAGTTAAGACATCTGAAAACTGGAGGTGGTTCAATACTTTTGCAACACCCTAAAGGCCTAATCAATAGGGAATGTCAAGTAAAGGAAATTCAAGGAAAAATGTGGTCCGGCACCCTGATTTTGGACATTTTGGGGAGCGAGAACTAGGACAAACATCACCGTCAACTCGCACCATTCGCCCATTGAATTTTCAATAATCGAGTGATGTTGAGCGAGTTATGTTAAAAAATCTTACTAAATGAGCATGTTTGGTGTTAATCAGTGAACGCACTATCAAATTGGCTCAATACCACAATGCTTATTGCCTAGACAAGCATGTAAAGTGGAAAAAATGTCAAAATCCAACGCATGCACAGTGCTGTTTGGCTGGGCATGTTGTCTTTGATTTTACTCCATGGAATAACATCAGTTGTCCATGAACGTGTTTACTTGACTAGCCCTATAGGCTCTGCAATTTGCATGAACTGATAGTCACTGGACATGTTTGCTTGGGATGTTCAGAATGCAAGTCACTTGTTCGGTCAATAACGATTTTTTTAATCCTCACTAAGATAGGAAGCACATGGAATGAAGACCTCAAATTGCAAAATTGTTGGTCTTGTTCAAGGGCATACGGAAATAAATGCAAAATCATAAGGGAACAATCGAACCAGGAAAAAAAGTCCTTGCTTCCCAGGGCGGTTGAAAAAGGCCGATGAAAAATTAGAACCGTCTGCCTTGTGATCAAAGGAAGTCTTAAGAAAGAAAATGATGGAAAATATGAATAACGATAGTGTTATTTGCAAGGCGACTTTATTATAAAATCATACTTTGCAAAACTCAACTCTAACATATTAGAACCCAAATTACACCTATTAGTTGTTGGATATAAGCTCACAAAAGCTAGGAAAGTATACTCTGGCATTCTGAATGCAACCCCTTTCTCATGTAACGTTGGATGATTATGAAAATGATTTATTTGATTGTGCCTGTCATCATTTCTAAATCTTTGTTTTAGGTCTCGAATGGTGGGGCCGACATTGGTGTAGGCAACGTCTTGATGAATGAAGTAACATACAACTTAGTCGAGTTTCCCCATTACACTTATGACTTAGATATGTTCATCTGTGCGAAGCAACCAGAGGCTCTCCCATCGTATTGGAATTTGCTAAGACCTTTCCCCGTTCTTGTTTGGATATTCTCATTGGTATCAATTGCACTGGTCTGGGCCACTTTGGTTTGGGGATCATGGCTTTACAACCCCAATCTGAATCTGTCCGGAGTAGTATTTCAATGGTTATTTGCCACTCTATTTTTGCAATGTGAGTACGTCAATATTGTTTTAATTGGTCTAGCTAGCGTCTTCAATTTCGTGATTTACTTAAGTTTCAAGTTTAAACGACAGGTTTCTTGATGCGTCGTCTTTTTAAAATCAACAATTTACTTACGTTTGGATTAAAAGTTACGTTTCTATTTGCTCCTTACTTAGGCTTGCATAATTGAAGCCATCCAAACGGGTTTTGGCTTTTTCTTTACTTTGTGTTCTTGATTAGACATGGTGGTCTATTGGTAGAGTTAGTCTAAAAAAAGGATCATCTTGAATGTTTCACTTGTGAGTTCTGAAATTTGACTACCAGTACATTTTTATCAGATGTGGAATAACTATTTTTTCATTGCCCTTTACTTTCTTTACATGAAGTTTATTAATATGAGACTTGGAGAAAGTAAATACGGCCAAGATCCCTTGACGGGTTTGCCCATTCATGCTATTGAGTTCAAAGAGATCAACAAGGGTGTGTCTGAGTGCCTCCTCACAAAAGAGGATACAAAAAGGCAAATGAGGTCAAGTTTGTTTGTTTGTTTGTTTGTTCATTTGGAGTCAGAGGACAGCTCTCTTGCTGGGCCTGCCATCTGATGATGGGTGTCCCAATTAAGGGATATTCTCCGTTGATACAACCAAACATGCAACATTAATTATTACCTCACTCTCGGGAATGTTTGCAGGTTTTACTGGGCTAGCCTGGGTTTGAACCAGGATTTGCCAATTGGTAAGTTGATGCTCTACTCATACGGCACCGCAGCTAGCCTTATGAGGCCAAGTTTTTAATCATTTTGATCTTTTTAATCCGAACTTAAATAGACATCATGTAAAGAGACTGGTGGCCATAGGGGCCCTTCCTTCCAACGTCAGACGACCCAAACCAAATGGAGAAAATATTTTCTGAACATTTTATGACAAGCCAAAAAACAGTTGAAATGCGTTATAGCTCAGAAAAAAGGAATTGACCCAATTGACCCTAGTTTGGTAAAGCCTAACTCACAAAGCACCCTCTGAAGTGAAGAATGTGAACCATAGTTTGCTTAGTGTAGGAAGCCTATTGAATATACAATTTTCTTTTTGATCTCTTTGTCAAGGTATGGCATTGACTCAAAACAATTGAATAATAAATGATATCTTTGTAAATCAGCTTTCCCGTCACTAGTGACGGAAAGCTTACTTTCAAGTCACTTGTGAAGATAAAATGGTGCCTGGTTCTCCTTGAGTTGCTGCGAGTTAAAATTGTACCCTTGAAAAACGGTTTTCATAAAAGAATAGGGTATTGTGCAAAATGGCTACAATAACATTATCAACCTATCAACTACTTGTCATTGAAACTTATACCACATTTTCTAGCGTTTCCCTGGCGGTTCAATGTCTTTAAGGCCACCAAGGTGCTCATCCCTCTTTGGCTCATCTTCATCCTCTTCCTGGATTTCTTTTACGAGAGCAATCTCCGGGCCCATTTGATTGCCATTGAGTACGATAAACCGGTAGATACGGTTCAAGACCTTCTGGATCGAGGGATGGCCCTCTATCTTCCCCGATTCACTGGTTTTGTGGGTAACTTCAAATCTTCTACCAATCCCGCTTATCGAGAGCTGTCCTTGATGTATGAGAAACGCGACCTTGCATTCGACTATGACGCCAATGGAATACCTTCATATGACGATGAGCTCAAGATCTACCAACAAGGAGATGCTCTGATCATCAATGATATCATGGCCACTGCCGCTTTTCCAGAGTTCCAAAGGCGTCACAATGGAACCCTTCCTTACCAATTGTCCAAGACTAAGATTCTAGCAGGATTTGGGTCCATAATTGTACCCCACAAGGCTCCTTATTTGAGGGATCTCCAGAGGATTATAGCGATCTTGAACGACTCTGGAATCACGCAACACTTAATGAATGGTTATATCAAGTTACAATTCCAAATAGGAGCTGACCTGTACTAACCGATCAATTTGCAGCCATTCAATTTGGACCAGGCCTTCTTAGGCCTATTGGTTATGGCTGTCGGAGCCTTTGTCTCGTTGGTTGTGTTTGGTATTGAAAAGGCTCAAGGATAGAAAACGAACAAAACATGAGATTCCTGGGGACATCGTGAAAAACTTGCAAGGTTTATCGTAGATCATTTATAAGTTGATATGGGATTATTGATGTTTTAATATCTTCACCTGCATTCTATGAATAGAGAGCGTATGCATTGCACAAAGCCAAATTTGTCTACCTTTGCTTGAACGAAATTAGTTTAAGGTATTAATTACATCTTTGGTTTTACTAGTAACTCATGACTGCATTCGTCAAATGATTTCTGACGATCAATAAAAAGTACATGTCTCCTATTGTGTTCAAAAGTTCGTAACCAAAATGAGCCTACTTTTAATGATATAACTTTTAACCCTAATATCGTTCCTTCGAGACATGTAAAAGAGAAAGAAAGTGGGAGGATATTTTTTAAAGTGCAGTGTCAATTGCTTTTAGCGAACATATTTGTACTAAACTGTACAATATATTCATTTAAAGGAATACCGTAAATCGACTATTTAAGTTATTGATATTACCAACAGAAAACAAGAATTCAAGGAATCGGAATAAGATACTTTAAACTTTACTTACGCGTATTTGATGAAGAATGTTTTTACAAAAAGGCATCCTGATATCAAAAAAATAATTGAATCCCCACAATAACCTGGGTTAAACAAGTCCTTTTTTACTTACTTCTTTTGTGAGTTGCCCTTGGCTGATTTTTTTTTTTACAAATATGCCATTAAAAGCAAATTCATAGTGAGAAACCAATGATTAACATAAAACTGGATTGGAATATGTAATGTTTTATTTTGACAAATATAGTGGAAAATGAGTATAAAATGAGTGCAAAAGAGACAGACAGTCAAGAGTAAGAAAGGTGCTAATAACGAACTCCGTGCTAGTTGAGCAACCCATATGTTCATAGAACTAGGATCTCCATCATCGTCACCATAATAATAATAATTATAATATCATCAAATGCTAAGGAAAAAATGACCGCGAGTGCCATTCATATAGCTTGCGATTCTCGGATGGGCGTGGTCGAATCGTCCATATGGAGTTTCCGGGGCGTACTCGACTTCAAAGCCGGCGTCCGGCCTTGCCCAAGCTTAGCAGGAGTTTGCTTCTGAGGCGTGTTCGGCAAGGACAGAGGGTTCTGCTTCATTCGTCGCAAAGCAGCCTTCTTGCCCGCAATAGTGAATTCAAACTCATTGTTGATGGCGGAGCCTTTGATGGCCTTGACCCAATCCGACCGTTCCTCTTCTGAACTGGCTGACATTCTGAAGGACAGGTATGGTTTTTCTCATTAGATCGGCAACATTGGGCACATTAAAGGGCAGTAAATTACCTGTAGGACTTATGCTTGCCTTGGACAACATTGCCTTTGTTGTCGGTCTTACAGCCTTTGACAACAGAGGTGCACTCGGAGTACAATTCAAAACAGAAGGACTTGCTATCCACGTTGTCCATCAATCGGACCTATTGCGAGAGATGCTCAGGTTAGTTTCAACTAGCCGCCTTCAATATTTGTACATGATAAAACGGCTTTACCTTGACATTTTCTAATGGGATGATTCCCTTGGGAACATTCTCGGCAGTATGTTGGAAATAGTAAAGACAACGGTCGCTGAGAACGAACCATCGCCGTTTCCAATTCTTCCAGCTGAAAAGTACGAGAAGGAGGCAACTTATAGTGATGATTCCTACTTTTGTAGATCAGTGATCGAGCGTACCTTCCGCCTTGTTTCATTAGCCAACCTTCTCGTTCAGGACTGAAGAAAGTGTACATTAGATCGTCGTAGGTCTCGTTGGGGATTTTAAAGGGCTCCTCCTTGATGCTTCTGTAGATTTGCTCCTAGGGGTAGACAAACACAAACCACAGATTAGAAACCAGGGATTGTGATGAAGACATTGATTAGACTTACCAGGACATCGGGCGCCAGATCTCTCCCACTATCAATGCCTTTGTTCTGTTTAATGAATTGTTCTATGGTAATCTTTGGCTTGACGTTGGGGTTGTGCAGAGCGGTGTTCAACATGATGATGGAGAACGACAGAATGTAACACGTGTCCACATTCTGGAAGAGCTTAGGGTTTTGCTCACAGTACCGATTTGCAAATGAAACCATGAGCCGATCAATCTGCATAGCTTCACCAGGGAGTCTGAAAGATCGAGTTTTCAATTACAACAGGGATTTAGAAATCAGCTGTTCAATTTAGATTAGTTTTTCAATTGTCACAATGATTCCGGTGTCTTGAACAGTTATCGTCACTATCGAGAACGCCTTTCAACTGGACGGAGAGGCTAAATCTGACAATTCATATTCGTGATTCGAATTTCTCCATTGCATTTTTCCTACTTATAGCAGCATTGTTGTTTTTTCTACATTTATTTTAGTTTTTAGCTCTTAAGTTTGTATGAGTCAACAGACTTGAGACCTTAATACTTGATGATCAATATAGTACAATCTATATGCACGACACTCTCAAGATTGATCAATTCTTTACTGAACAGAGCTATGAAAGGGACATTTAAACTAGATAGTATATTGGTTGAATATATAGAGGAACACGCCAAGGACATATGACCTCTAGTTTAATGCTCATCTCAAGTTTAGCCAATCCGTCCATGTTTGGCGACGTTCTCAAATGGACATGTTTCTTCAGACCAACTTCCATGATTTTCACATTAAACCGAGTCCTACCTGAAGCTCCACAGGAATTGACGGAGGGCTTGGACAGGATTGAGGTGGGTAAACTCGTGACATCGGACGAATTGGTGAAGGACCTCTCGGTTGAACTCTTCATGACCACCGATATATTTCCCGATTTGCCGTTTAGATAACCGACCCTCTCGGAATAGGAACTGCGCGACACTCTTGGCGTCGTTTTCAGGTAAGAATCCGGCATTCAACAGGTATTCGATACCTCTCTTGGGTTCCAGATTGTACTGTTTGATCCCATAGAGCAAAGACTTGTCCCTCATGGACTTCTTATAATGCTTGGAACCCTGTCTCCGAGGGTCCAAAGTGAAGTAGCCCTACAAAATGGGGAGAGTATTAAACCACAAATATCTCGACCTAGATCCACTCAAAATCTTCATGGGAGGTCATTTGGGCGGCATTGAGAAAGCATCCCCGAATTGACAGTGATTCCAACGCAGGATCATTGGACCGCCCTTGGTTAAATCAATCTCATCTCCTACCTGTGAGTGGGGATTCCCACCAGTTGAATTTTTCGCATGTCTAAGTGTGGCGTAAGTGGGCGGCAGATTCTGAGGGTGATGGAAGATGGGCTCCGGGATTCGTTTCACTTCCATCTCATTGGCACTTTCGTCCTCCTGCAACGCACATGAGAATCCGACCTCTGAAGCGGACTTGAGCTTGTCCTGGAGCTCAATTTTGCGAAGGTCCGAGGTGGCCACATGAGACACCTGATGAGAGGAGTTCAAGTAGTCGTCTTCGACATCGATGTCATGCTCATCATCATCCCTGAAGTCCTGGGAAGTGTTGTCCAAGCGATGCGGGATCGACTCGCCCGCCGAATTCGAGCGTGGGATCAAAGGCGTCTTCTGCGGTAAAGAGGTCGGAGCAGGGATCGGCTCCAGCAAAGCCAATTCGGACCTAGAAAATTGAGAAACGTGTTGTTAGATTAAGATCTTTGAATTGGAAACTTCACGTCGGGTTACGGTTAATGGTGAAAGATACCGAAAACGCCTTTTTGAAAAGAAATCTGGGAAAAGGTGATTTCTTGTTTCATGGATTGAATTTTTAAAACGAGCCAATTTGAAGAGTGTAGTCCGTATAACTTTGATATAGCAAGAATCTCGTCAATCTCTTAATAATCTCAAACAATGGCTCTCATTTTCATCATCTGTAAATTTCGTCTAAAATACTGTACCATAACCTTAGGCACTCTTTAAACTTGTAAAATCTTTCTTTTTTACATTCAATTAAAAGTGCAAAATTTCATTTCTAGTCTTCGGTACTGTGATATCACATTCTAATAATCTTTTTCATCATTCTAAGTATTTCGTCTTTTTTTCTTCACATCTAATTGTACACTCACTTCTATATGTTTTACAGTATGACATAACTGAGAGTCGTATTAAAGATTATCATTATTCTGGTGGAAACAAGCGTTCGTAAGTCAGGTAAAAAATTAGCTTCCAGGACAACAACATTGTTTTTTTTGCTCGAGGGGGTTGTTGTTTGTGGTTAAAACATGCGCCTTTGTTGTGTTGTTTGAAACTTGATATCCTTCCCTTTGAAAATGCAAATCAAAAACCGCAGGAAGTCTTTTGAAAGCCGGGTGGGCCACAAGTAAACTTATTCAAACATCTTGAAAGATATTTTTTTAGCTCCTTCACAAAGCGTTCCGTTAATAGGGTATGGAAATAACAATAAATTCAATCCCTTGCCAAAGCCCTCCCCTTCGCATGTTTCCAATGAAATATGGGATGTTATCAGCGAAATGCAAGGACAGCCGTTCATTCAAGCAAGGAAATGATCCCCCTTGATGATATAAATCATGCTTCCTTCTTCCGATTTCCACCCTCTCCTCCCGCTCAAACAAACATCTGTGGTTGATAAATGGATTTGAATTCCGCGCCTTTTCGTCCTCTTCAGACGTCCTCGTGACCTCCAACTTGGAAGCATGGAAGTACTTCATTTGCATGAAGACTAAACAAGCTCATCTGATCTGGAGCTATTATTAGGGAGCTACTACAAGTGACAGCTGCAAGACTGTTCTTCAATTTTTGAAGTGCAAAGTGCCAACGCATAAGTGAAAGATGTGTGGACGACTGATTGGAAAACGGGGAGAAAAAAGGGCGAGGGGGTGGGGTCGCCATTCAGGGTCGCTCGACCCATCCTTTTTTCGACCGCCTTTGCCGGCCCGATCTCCACTCTCTGGCGAGTCGAAACCGGTTGGCGACCCTGTGTTGGACCTACAATTTTTGATGGGGGTAACGTTGTGGTGCCGTTCAGTGTCCATTGGACAATTGTTCAGGGCTTGGTTTTTGAAATATATGAGTCGAGGATGTGTGTTAATGGGAATTCATTCACAACTGCCAATAATCGGGACGTTCGACGACCCCACCCTCATTTATCTAAGGGAGGTTTTGAAAAGCAGTGGGTTTCCCATCGAATTGGTCAGGATTCCTCTGACCCTTTCACCTTGTTGAAAATGTTTAAATCCGTCTATTTGTGGACATGATTAATGAGGCGGATACATTGTCATACCTGGGATAGTTGCTAATGGCGACTTCCTTGCGAAAACAACCCCGGAATTTGCTCCAAAGACAGACAAAACAGGCCGGTGACATTTTCGTGTCCAAATAATGAGAGATAGCCTCTCTCCATTCATTGCTTTTTCAGAGTGCGACAGTTTTCGGATCGGGTTTCAGATCTCCATCTTCAAGACAAACATTAGCTTTGGCTGCTTCCATGTTTAAAAATTCAACTGTCCCGAAAACGCGTGTTCACATTTCAGAGAGACTTCCAAAGAAAAGGGAAGGATCACTCATCCATTCACCCAGAAATGGTTGTTTTTGCCCTTCACTTTTTTCTTTCGTCCAGGATCAAAATCGGTCGACAGAGCATGGAAATCAACACATGCACACACAAACATATATAGGGTCAGAGGGAGAGGACAAACAATACCATTCCGAACCCACCAGGGGGCCTTCACCAGAACGATGACAACAGAGCTTTATGAGGAAATCATAGTTGCTCGCAAAATTCATGAACCTATTTGAGACTAGTACAGTTAATGAAGACGATTTTGGTTGCACTTCATGTAAAGTCATGAAAATGTTAATCTTGGACTGCTTGCTAAGTGGAGATAGCTTGGCTCCGGCTTCCCTTTGTTTTTTTTGTTGTAGTTTATGAATATCATTGTTTCCATTTTGCATCATATCTTTTAAGTGATGAAACAACTTTTTTGTGGGTCCCCAACTAAATGCACTGACTTCAAGCAACTCTTTGACAAAGTCACATGAGATAATAAAATCTTGAGCTGAATGGACCTGCACATAACATATTTTTGTACTAAACATTTTGTCAGAGCAAGTGCTAAGGTGTGAGTGCAAATGACCGCTTAATATTGGCGTCGACTGTATTTATGACATTTTCAACGGGCATTGTAGTCAACATCATGTTGCGTTTAGAGGTTTTTGAGTCTTTTTGCCCCGGAGAGTTCTGTGTACTGTTTATGTGGGGAGGAGGTTTCAAAGCAGTGAGAACAAAGTAGCAAAGTCTGTATGTGGGGGAGAAGTAAACAAGCTCCACAATATTTGCTTCCCCTAACTCAAAAGCCTTTTAACCTTATCTTTATCCAAGTTGGGGAGCGTAATTTAGACGCTCAAAAAGTGACAAGTCTAGTCTGGGTCTAAATCTAAAACAGAGCCAAAGGAGACGATTTATCTCTGGGAATTCGGACAAGAATGCTTGGTTATGATCCATGACCCACACAGGCGTGTTTCTTGTTACTTGTCGTCGAGAAAGCTCCGAATTTTCCAAGTTATCCTCATAAAAACTCATAGAAAAGATTCGTGGGGGGTGGTAGGATGTGCCAATGGCCCAGGCAGAGCTCCTTGTTACTTGTTTTCCATTGAACTTCCATTCAACATGTGGAGTGGAGCAAACAACGACCCAAAGGTAACATGTCCCGAAAGTCTTAATACATTACTCATTCTAGCTTCCTCGAATGGAAAAGCCATATGCAGTGCTTTTTCCACAGACTCAAACGAATTTTGAGACAATTTTAGCGCTAGTGTTCCAAGTGTGGCACGTTAGTTGTTATGTAATACAATAAAGATAGTATTTGACGATTTTGACAGTCTTCATTGCACAAAATCAGAAAAGGTCTTCTTAATGGGGTTGAAATGGTCTTAATTTGTAGGTAGGGATGGTAGGGAGCTCACTTCAGCAATTTCTCTCTTTTTCCTTATTGGCACCATCAGACTTTTAGGACATGCTGTAATGTGATTTGAATTGACTGAAGCTGGCCTGGCTGTGGGGGATGTGAGTGTTCATTTTGCGCCAATCTTTGCAAGTCGTGATGGAGGACCCACTGCAGGGAATTTGAACAGTTCAATCATCAATCTGTGGTTGGGAAATACATCAAATCCTCACCTTCAATCCCCAGCGTGTCTGCATTTACCGTGAGAAATCCGCGCCATCAAGGATTTGCTTGATCAAGAACTGAACTCCTGAGTTCTTTTTTATTTGGCAATGTTTTATATCAGTGTGAGACGAAGAGGATTGGGGGCGAAGGGAGGATTGACACAAACATGTAAAGACGCTCGTTGCTCGTTGCTACCGCCATTGAAAGCTCAAGCAACGAGCCTCCCTCTACGTATTCCGTGGCTATTGTATTCCAGGAATCTCTGAGAACAGGAACAAATTGGCAATTCAAAAGCTGGCAAAGAAAGAGGATGGCTCAGGGGTAGAATTACCCGAGATTTTATAATACCACATCCACTCCCAAGGCAATAATAACATGTCAAGAGGTACGTGAATGTACGGACACGAACTTGTCGATAGATATCTAGCTACTTGCTGGGAAAGAAGGGCATTCTCCAAGGGACCAAGCTCGCACCAGAGCATTACATTTGGACATATAACTAAACCTGGGATTGACATTCAACCTACCTGTTCTGGCTCCTGAGTTTGCTTCTGGAGTTTGGTGTGGATGCAATGGGGGCTTTGGGTGGCAAGGCATCAAAGGCCGCATTAAGGGAGCGTTTCTTGGTCTTTTTGGTTCGGCTAAGAGTGTGCAGCCACGCTCTTTGTAGGAAGCTTCGATTGGGTGAGAGGGACGAGAGTGAATGAACACTCTTTCCACCTGGACTAGGAAGGGAGCTATCTAATCGGGGAAGTTCTTCGCATGACAAGCCCAAGAGAGTAGAAGTGGGGGGTAGCGTCGATCTCGATTTCGTAGGTGTTGATGGTTGGGAAAAGGTGTGACTAGTGATAAATTCATCCTGTACAGGACTGGAGGAGGAGTAGGAACTCGATATACGACTAGACAAGTCTTCAAGGTTGCCCTTGGCCTCGGCCAAGATAGGCTCGGTCTTGGCGAGGACCTCGCCGGCCAACTCTACCAACGACTTCTGGTGTGGTCTCCGGGATGAAGGCACAACGAGTTCGGTATCCTCGAAGAGTTCTTCTCTATGTATCTTGGCGAAGGAGTCGCCCTCCCGGAGGACCTCGATGTCGCTGATTTCTCGCATCATCTTTCGGTTGTCGTCATTCATGGTGAAGGAGAACTCGAAGCGGGTATGCTCGTCATAATTATTATTGTGTTCATGTGAGGACGAAGACGACGTCAGGGAGCCTGTCAAAGTCTCCACTGAGCCCATGCCAACCTGAAATAGTCAAGAAAATAGAGTCAGAGGATCAAGTTCAAAGCACAACGTCGTCGTAAATAAGCCCAATTTTCAGGAAGAAATCCTGACACCACCACCACCATCGTACGTACGCACGCCAGGATGTCAATTTACTTTTGCTTGAGAATTTTCTAGCCCCTGGCTTTCTTGCTTTGTCTCTTGTCCTCTCAAGTGTCTGTTTTCTGAAATCTTCTTGGGGCAAGTCATCAGCTGGCAATCTAGGTGAGGAGATCTAGGACGATTCATCTCTCTCTCTTCTGTCAACAGTTGTTGCATCTATCTCCAAACTCCACAGACTCTCCAATCTATCCTGTCCAAGTCCAGGATGCTCCTGGGCGAGATCCGTGGTCAATAGAACGGTCTCTCGTGACACTGTATCATCATTTCTATCTATCTCTCTAATCAGAGGAGCACTGCCAACGAGACACTCTTGACCATGGATGGGGTCTGGATCCGTCCAGGACCGCTCCCCTACCCACCACTTGCACCACGTTCTTCTCCGTCTGCTCTTGAAAAAGTGAGTGTGGAGTGAGAAGAGTTTTCCTTTTGCCTCAATGGACACGTGGATTTCTTGTCCGTTGTACAGAATACCACACTTATTCCACTATGTGCAATTCAACGAGAACTCTCCTAATCCCCTGGATGGAATTCAAAACCCTGGTCCCCGATGACATCATTATTTATTCAATTGAAACTGGTGTATTGGCAAGTTTTCAATGCCAGCTGACAAGGGATGCTCTTGGATATTTTTGGATATGGTCGAGTTGCATATCTCTGGGGATCTTGATCGTTACCATTGCCATATTTTGGCTGCAGCTTGCCAGATGTTTTTTCCAAGGATTACACTTGGACTTGTTTATGCGGACACCCCTCCCAAGTCAGTGAACTTCTTCATCATCTTGAGATTTGAGTTGCAACTCTCGCGTCAAAACACAAGAAGGCATTGCAGCTGTTGCGCTTCAAAAAGTCACGGATGGCAGTGATATCAAGGTTGGATTCTATTTGCAATTGAACATCTTGCGGAGTGAATGAGTTCCATGAGTGAGTTTTGCCGCGTTGCCAACACATCATTAGTTAGTTGTCATCATGTGACTTCCTGAATTTGGCTGCTATTTGACCCTGACTTCCTTTGAAGGGATCAGGATCAAAGGATTCATTCAGCATGCATGTTGGCCCCATCAGAGTGCGGAATTGTATGCATTTTTAGCTCGTAATCGTTTGTCACTCTCTTGAAAGTGTCGCTTTCCCGCCGAGACAACTCGAAAAACGGTCGTCGTCGTCGTCATCCTCCTCCTCATCTTTATCAACAACATGATTGAATGGTGCCACTCAGATTTGATCTTTTGTCAGCAATGAAATAAGTTTCCTCCCTGGACCTTTGAATGCATTCTCAAGCATTGTCTCTCCAGGATCGACCCCATAAACCTGGGATCGAAATGTCCGAAAAGTGAAAGGCGGTCAAAGAATTCCCCTTTTACTCCTTCTGTTCCCAATGCAATTAAGCGCCTTTTCAGAGGGGTCTCATCAAATGCATTGGAATCCTGAATGGCAATTAAAGTTCTTTTGGTCAGCTGTCAGTCACCTGGAAAAAGGTTTCCACTATCCTCGGAAACGGAGGGGAATGAAAGGGGTCAAATGTGAGAACATTGGTAAGGCGATCTCTTTTCACGGATTCAAACACCATTCATTACGCGGTGTCGGTATCATCATCTTCATCACCGTCATCAACCTCCATTCAGAGCGTGAACAACACCTTTCAGAACAGATACCTGAGAAGCTTGTCTACGTACAACCAACCCTGATTTTTATGGATCATTATTGGATCCTCTGGCTTTGCTTTGGAGAGCACGGGGAAGTGAAGAGGAGTTTTGTCAATGGCAGATCGATTGCTAGCCATATTAACAAACGTTGAAATAGTAAAAACTCACTATTTTGTACAGAGTACCTTTCCTTTGGGTTACTCAATGTACTATATACTAATAATCGACCTTTTGCCTTGAAAAAAAGTCAACAAGTAGCATTACTGAACGCTTTGGATAGTTGTTCAAGGTGGGGTGGAGAATGAAAGTTCAAAGACTATCGAAGGTGTAGCTAATCTACTGTTGCACGAGAGCTTGTGACAAAAGGCGTGTCCCCAAAATTCAACATCAAAGGAAGTCGATTACCAAGAGGCCATGATGCACAAAATGCTCGAGTGTCCCGATATTTTATTTTTACGACAGCCATGAAGGTTCATCAGTGACTCTTAATCTGTGGCGAATCGCTGGAGTGTTCAAAGTGTTAGTTTCTGAATCGTTTATGTCTCTTCTGAAAGACTTTTATTGAGTACCACTGAGCTGAACACTCTTCCAAAGAGCAACAAGAGGACGATAAAAGATGAATGACCAAGCAACTTTACTGCCAATCCTTGTTCGTGGCCCCTGGTTACATGATTGAATTACAGTTTCCAATCACTGCCTCCATCCAGGGTTTGAACAATGGACAAGGACCTGGATTTAAAAAAAGGGGGGGATATCATAATGGTCAATTCCTCTTACAAAGAGGAGAACGACTCTTAAAAAGATTTTGAACGGATCCTTAAACGGGGTCATACTTCTCTTAAATAATTCCCAACAAGGGGAGAAAATCTCAGGACTTGAGAGATGGGAGGGGGGGGGAGCGAAAACGCAGCTTTTAGCTGGGGAATAATCAAAACATGTATTCTACACAAAAATGAGAGTCCCCTTTGATATGGTTCCCCCGTCCTTGTTAGTTCGATGAAGTGAGCTTGTTCCCACAAAAGTGGTTGCCACATGAAAAACCCTGAATAACAAGACAAAAAGTGGCTCATCACTTTTTTTCAAAAAATAACTTTTCAAAGCTATTGAAGGCTGGATTTAGCAAACTTTTGAATTGAAGATGCTCATAAATCAAAACGGCTAGGATTTATGATCAGGCTTTGTTGGCCAGTTTACGCTTTAACTAACTCGTATTGAGTCCCCT
>NC_081451.1:9838634-9838726 GCF_007210705.1 Tigriopus californicus
ACTATTTTGTACAGAGTACCTTTCCTTTGGGTTACTCAATGTACTATATACTAATAATCGACCTTTTGCCTTGAAAAAAAGTCAACAAGTAG
>NC_081451.1:9838758-9875327 GCF_007210705.1 Tigriopus californicus
CCTTTCCTTTGGGTTACTCAATGTAGTATATACTAATAATCGACCTTTTGCCTTGAAAAAAAGTCAACAAGTAGCATTACTGAACGCTTTGGATAGTTGTTCAAGGTGGGGTGGAGAATGAAAGTTCAAAGACTATCGAAGGTGTAGCTAATCTACTGTTGCACGAGAGCTTGTGACAAAAGGCGTGTCCCCAAAATTCAACATCAAAGGAAGTCGATTACCAAGAGGCCATGATGCACAAAATGCTCGAGTGTCCCGATATTTTATTTTTACGACAGCCATGAAGGTTCATCAGTGACTCTTAATCTGTGGCGAATCGCTGGAGNAGATGAGGTCAGCATCGTAAAACTTGGGGTTTTCCGGGGAATTCTCTTTGAATGAGCCACCAGTCAGTGAGTCGCCACGAGAAAACGTGGTTGTCACAAATAGTATGATGGATCATATTTTAAATTGATTCCCACGTCCACAAGTTTCATTGACATGGGGACGAGTATACTTTGTACATAACGGTCAAATCTGAGCTGACCAAACAACAAAAGAGTTGCTGACAACTCGGAATCACAACAATGCAGAATGTAATTGAAGTTGTCTCAGCAAAGGATTTGGGGACGAAAAAAGCACATTCTGATTTCCCACGCGCTCATTAATACCTCTCTGCAGTTTTGTAATCTGGTCAATTTTCCCAGGTAAGAGACATGTTCTACATAACTCAAAAAGCCAATTCTGGTCACACTGAGCCCCCAACTCTCTGTTTAACAGATTCAGCCTAGACGGCCAAGCATGGCGAAATGGCAGCTGAGACATGGTATGTGTGAGTGTATATACGTATATTCTTGGCCTAATCGTGACATATGTCCATTTTGTTCATTAGCTCCCAAGTCAGGGATTGAGCGGCGAAGAATGGACGGGAAGGAGAACGAACAGTAGTCTATCATTTGGGGATTAGAGACTCACTCCAACGTTGGAAGGAGCAGGGCTACCTTGGATTTTACCTCTGGTGTGCGCCTATTCCTCGAGTCTTAGTCTAACGAAACAATGACATGATAACAAAAGATCAAAATTCCGAGCCTCTCCCGCCCCAGTTATAAGCTCCGAAATGGCCATGTTCGAGGAATGAAGGGAAAGAAAAAAGAATGGAGAGGTAGGCGGGTTCGTGATCTCGTCTACCGAAGCTTCAATCCACATGCCTGCCAGTGGAATAACATTTATCTAAAATGGGGGATGCTTTTAGCACTCTGTTGAGCCTTCTAAAGTAGAACTCTTTATGACAAAGAGTAGTAATACCAGGTGCGTTTTGGAAAAGTAGTGCTAAAGCAAAAACAGTTGACAGTGGGCAAAAGGAGGACTTACTTCCTACATCAGACTTGTCAGGACTCCATCAACTTCTTGTAATATGTCTGTGATGGAAATCTGTTTATTGAAATTGTGCTACCATGAATACTGATTAAATATGAAATCTTGCAAAGGACTACTCATGGTATCATAAAACAATTGGCCTTACTCATCAGGTTTTTGCACTGGGCCAACGCACAAGTATTCCGAAAGCCCACTCTGACGGCCAGATTGTACGCATTTAAAGCACTGTAGGGGCAAAACAAAAAGGGTCGATTGTTGTACTTTGGAGGAGATGAGTGCTTTTCTAGCGATGACCTACCCCGAAGCAATTTCGCTCATCGTCTTCCCGTGAACCCAAAGAGTAATGAAGAGTGACATTCTTTGATGGATTATCGAGTCCTCCACTGCCACAAAAGCCGTTTGAAGTTGTTTCAAACACATCACTCCATCCAAGTCTGGGACTTTTAAACACAAGGAAACGGATCCGGCTCGCTATCTCTCCATAATCTTAAAATAAACACCAAAAATCCAAACTATCACAGAGACTTACTTACTTCTTACTTTTCGAAAACGGAAAATATACCGGGATTTGTACAGAGCCATGTCATGACCATTTCACTTCATCAATAATCTACTTTGACATGAGAACATATCCGATGCATATGACAATTTTTCACTGTTCGGAAAACACGGTATTTTACTTTTGTCAATCAATTCTGTATCTGCCATCAAGTCTGGATTTTTCAAGCAGTGCGCTGCTGATCAAGGCAAGCTCTCCAGGATATTGATATGTGTCCCCATTGTCCCATTCAGAATGCTCTCGTAGACGTGGCTGATCTCATCGAAAGCGATGATATGAAGCCCTGAGGTCATGAGGGGAGGACATAAATTTGCATCCATGAGAATCCTATGGACCAGCAGAGCAGTCCATTTCGAAATTAATATCCAACCCTCCTTCCATCTATCGACATGGATCAATACACACAAAGCGAGTTTAAAATTGAATTTTGAGTCGTGCGTAGTACTGTGAGATTGGAGTGCTGAAAAATAGCTTCTTGATCAATTTGTTAACTTCTAGGGATGACAAATACCGTGTGTACAAAGTAGGGGTGAAACGTCAACAAACAGAGGAAAGGTTTCGCAGCGTAGTCAATCAATCTTGTTCCGAGGTCTCGATAAAGTCATTAGCCTTGTCAACCAACCATGATGATGATGCTACGGCGCAACCTGGAAGGGTTGTTAACCAAACATTCGGTTCTAATAAAAGCCACACACAATACCAACCCTAGAAGGGAGACTCGTTCATCGTAAAAGGTTTTGTTGGCTTTCTATTTGACTAAACAATGGCTCATGACGCGAAGGGGATGAATAAGAAGGAAACGAAAAAAGACGAGTTTTACACCGACTTGCAATTACAAGCTCGAAAAATGTACCTCGTGCTTTGCTTCCATTTTTGCTCCGGGACAGTTTTTGACCGAGAACCCGGAAAAGAAAGCGTCCCAAAAAAGTTGTTTTCAACTGTACTTCTCCCTTGGGGTGTGAGAATCGTCCCTTGAAGAGCTCCCTTGAGAACTGTTTGTATCGATTGTTTCTAAAACCGTTGGGGTTCACAACTCAAAACACGGATATCTTAAAATCTATGTGTGTTTTCAAAGTCTGAGTGGGCTTAGGGCTCTCGAATATTACTTATTCCATCAGTTAAGAGGAGAAGAGGAGTCGGAGGGGCGGACTTTTTGTGCGGTGTGGTCCATATTATTCAAGAGCGCATTCATAATGAGGTGATGTGCGTGAACAAGGGCAAGGTGAAAGGTAAACCCGACATTATTCTATTGAAATGCAAAATTCTCATTCTTTAAAAGCCCTGGATTGGCCATAGTTCATAACCTCGAACAAGCACTAAGCCATCGTGCTACCTAATACGCATTGTGTGGCAAGGGGTACAATATAAATACATGGAGTGGCTTTTTCTCAGAGTTCAATTCACCGAAAGGATATCAATCAACGAGGGCTCTCAGGTTAGGAAGCGGAAAAAAAATTTGCATCAAATCCTCTAAAGAAGGAATTAAGCGATGAGGTTGGCTCAATTCACTGAGCATTTCAACGCAAGACTTGAAGTTAGACGACTGTGACGAGCGTAGCTCTTGGTGACATGGATTATTCCCTATGATGTATATCTTATCGCAATTTTGTCTCTATTTAGACAGTTGCAAATGTTGGGCATACACTCTCGTGCATTTGATTGACTCTAAAACTAATTACATACGTTTCTCTACAGTGTTCATGTTTTGGTGTTCACCTAATGCGTTTCTATCGTTCTGGTGAATATGAAATGAGTCCTCGGAGATTAAACGCTGCCCAGCTAATGCTCCACATTTGATCCTCTGGAGTCGGAGATTTCCTCCATCCTGATGATTATCTCGCTGAGTCTTTCTCCGCATTTTGCTTTCTCTCTGTGTAGCTTTGAAAATTGACGTTCAAATTAGGTTTGATGCTCGTTGATCAATGCAATTACCTTCGCTTCCTTCTCGTACTAATCCTATCTCCGATTTAGAACGGATCAAGTTAGGGATGCGAAGGAGCGTCCCTATTCTGCAGCTCAGTGAGAGTGAGTTGTGGTTAAAGGGAGAGGCGTGAAATGTTCTTTGTGTTTGTCAACAGCCTCATTGGGAAGGCATTAGAGCATGAGGCTCTTTTTTTCTTTACGACCAATCCCAAATCCCCTCTCTGACGTACCAAGGGGCGAACATGTCCTATTTACATGGGCTCTCAATATGAAATATGGCAGGATGCGGAGGAAACAATAATCGATAGAGAGCAAAACTCATTTTAGACCCGTACCCTGCGTGGAGATGCACTCGTCGGAACGATTCTCTTTAAGCCCACATTCAGACAAGCTGAATCACCGTCTTTCATATGCTAAAGTGCCAAATGCTTATCTTTAATGCCTTCAAGCATGAGTCAGCTTCCGATTTCATAGGAATCATCCACTCTATATTGAGGCAATAATCTATGCTTGAGTGCATCGAAGAGGAGCATTTGACTTTGCTGTGACAGAAAATGAAGGCTCGTTAAGAAGCCGGACGAGTTTGGATTTCCCAACAAGTGTCGGGTTATTTGGAATTTTCCGTGGTTTTTGTGCACTTCCTGTCCTCGTTGTCAGGACACCAACACACTATTATCACCACCACCACCACCACCGCCACCACCCTTGAGTGTTGACATTTTCTAGGGCTTGAAACTGATAACACTTTGAGATTGAAATTTCCGGTCTCATCTCTTCAGTGTCAGACTCCGCTTTTAAAAACTACTTCTCGTCGTTGCCAAATTCTAGGTCAACTTTAGAGTGGGTATTCGGCCTTATCTTACCTTCTCTAGATGATTTGGACACAATAAACTTGCATGGGAAGCAAAACAAATCTTCTTGATCGGGATTCCTTTCACTTCCACTGAGTCCGATGTTCTCGTATATGCCAGCACACTCAAAAGTCTTGGCCAAGTTCACAAAGTAGGAGGGTATATATATGACCTCCTATAGAAACCACCTTTTGTCGCGAGTAACCGTAATGTTCGCTTTTTTTCATTCACAATATATGTACGTATGTGTGTGAGAAAAATCGGGAATATATGGGTAGAGAGACTCCTGGTCCGCAAGCAATGAGAGCAACACATGTACTGACAATGTTGAATTTTCTCCGGCTCCCAAAGGCATCCCAGCGTTGGAGCGCTCCGAGTCTCTCGAGTCTCTCGAGTCTCTCGCTCTTGAAGCACGTTGCAACGCAGCGCTCTATCGTGCAAAGTAGTGTGCAGAGCGAGGAGAACAACAGCTGCACTGGAGTCCCCTGACGAGCAAGAGGAGGCTTCGAAAGAGAGCGTGGACGACAACTTGAATAATCCGTTGGTGGATGCTCCAATGCTGGATGGAGGATGTGTTTTCAAAAATGGTGGAGAGAGGACTTGTGGGGTTCCTTTTTTTTGATGGACATGAAGTGAGCGAAGGGATGGAGACCAGGAGACAGAGCTCATGCTTGGGCTCTGATTGCAATCTGCAATCGCAACCAATTGAGGGAATCAGATGGAGTCGTGTTGATAAATCTTGAATGCATTGCAGTGCATTTGGTCGAATTGGATTGCAACTGGAGCATGTTTCACTTCTTCTCCCAGTTCTGTAGTTGGAGGAAAAGTCAACTCTGCACGTCTTTGGTCTGTGTGCAGGTATTATTGTGAGCAACACGTGTATATTGGACTGTGGCTATTCATATTACTGCATTCCAATCGTCATGGGTTCACATTTGCTCTTTGCAAGCAAGCCATGCTTACATTGCATGTAGGAGGAGATTTGGCTCCCGTAACGAATGTGTCACATTTCTAAGAAAAACCGAAAAGACATAAAAATCGAAGGGAGCGAAGGCCATTCATGAGCACTGATTTGAATGTCAGTCCATCTATTTAAGAGCCATTTGGGAACTTGTCCAATCCCGTTGGGCTTGGAGGGCTGCCAAAGCCATTTCCTTGGGAAGACAAAATCAACCTGGGTTGATAGGATACCGCTGACTATAACACAACCAACGTCTTTGCTCTGCAACATGTATTTTTCTAACCAAGCACAACATTTCGAGCCGAGTTGGGATTCATGTTTCCACCTTGGGTTTTAGTCTGGATTGGAAGGTGTGTGAGGTCTCTTCTTTGGGACAGAGCGTAGATGATGGAGAAAGAGTTATGAGCCTGAAGCTCAAGAAAGTGTAACAAAATGGGTTTTGAACACGTGTACACACTCTTGGAAGTGGGTTGTTGAATTCAAGCGTAATGAACATTCAAAAAGCAGTATCATCCTTATGACTTCACTTAAATATCCAGGGGAAGTTATAAACAATTTCCAATTTCCAGTATGTGCCGATTCCTATTCCCTTTTCTTCGATCTATGGACAACACATGCTCGGAATGGGGAGGATATGTGTTTGAACAAGGGTTAAAACATGTATGCACAACATGGTATAATTGGATTCCTTGCCATTTGTCTACTCAATGATGCTTGAGACCAGTTTTTCGTTAAAACGATTTTCTCACAGGACCTTCCAGAACTTAGCGATGCCACGTTTACTTTTTAACAAATGGAATTGCTTTTATCTCTCTTTGATTCCGAAACCTCTCCTTGTCCTATCTGCTATGATAAATAGATATTTAGTTACCAATCAGGCAAAAAAATGTAAGAAATCAAGTTTTTTTTTCACAAAACCTGACATCTGACCTGGTGTGAAAGGTAAAATTAGCAAACCTGAGCGTTGGCACAGGAAATTAGTGTATTAAAACAAAACGACAGATATGCACGGATCATCTCATGCAACATGACTTTTGGGGGGGAAGCCAGGCAAAAGGGTTGGCGGCTTGGCTCATGAAAATTCTGACAGGGCGATCTGTTTAACAAATTCAAGCTCAGGTTTCATACAAGGTGATGTCTCTTTCCGAAAAATTGTTTGAATTCTTCCACCAGGAATAACGAATCGAGTCTCCAGCGGGTGTTGTTTCCTCCCCTGTTATTGACTTATTGGTTATTATCATTTGAGTTGTCGAATTATTTTTGAGCGTTAACAACGTTTTCATGAGGGAGGGAAAGAAGGCAACATTTTCTAGAAGAGCGCTTGCCGACCAAGCAATCATCACTAATTCTTGATGTATTTTTGGTTAATACTTCCTCTGCTGTCCAGGAAGTTGTAAAAACGAATTGTTACAAGCCCAATGCCAAAACAAGTCATGAAGATCGCGGAGTTTAAGAATGCGAAAAATTATTTATAAGAAATGATTTTCTGGCCCTACTTCAGTTAAGGTAAAATGGATGTAGACGGCTTATCTCGTCCTAATTTGTGTCCTTATCCTGAACAAAACACATGGCAAGTGGACAACTCAACTATTAAGGACGGCGTTTTCCATCTAAGTATGAATTAGGATGGGTTCGTTTGAGGAGGAGGCAAGCTCACTGACATTGGGGATGGAATGATCTTTGGGGGCCAATGATCTTATCAAGAAATCTTAATTGTAGAGGAGAAACAAGCAAGGTGGATCTTGTTTAGAAGTTCCAATAAAATCAGATTTTAATCTGGATCCTGAAACCCCACAGCTACACATTGGCATATTACTAGCAATGGTTCAAAAACATAAATTCATTCTTAGTTATGGACCGAAGGCTCTCTCAGTTTTTTTCAGCACATGAGGCAATGTTTCTTATATACTTTTTGTCATAGACTCCCTTTTTCTTTGAGGCAAGAGCTTTTTGAAATGTTTTTAATTTCTAATGGAAAGAGGTTTTTTTTGTTAAATATGATAATCGGATGTTTAAGTCCAGATACAGTACTACGATGCTAATAACTCTGTACAAGTCGATTGTCCAGTCACATTTTGAATATGCTTCACCCATTTGGGCTCCAATTAGTTCATCAGGTTTGCAAAAGGGCAAACAGGTCCAAAGATGTTTCACTAAAGATGGCTTGCAGTATAGTGGTGTTTCATCGCTTTTGATTGGCGAACTTAACTCTTTATTACGTTTTTATAACTTAATCCTCTGATTTAGTGTCTCATGCTCATAAAATCATTCAAATGGATCCCAATTTCCAGGAGATGCCAATAACAATTGCAATCAAGACCGCTCGAAATATGGAATCTGAGTTGAATACTTTTCATTTCTGACAAGATTGATGAAATTCACAAAATATTTGTCACACTACTAAATTAAGATTTTCTATCGTAATCCTAAATCATCACCATTAAAAAAAGAAGTATTTCAAATTTGACAGGGCGCTTTTTACTTTTCTTAATGGCCAAAATCTAGTATTCGCTATACAAAATTTTCACTTGTTTTGTCTCCAACTAGTGGTAAAAATGAAATTACTCTATAACATTCGTTAATTGACTGATTATAACAATCAAAATGCTGCATCATTTTTTTACTCACAATTTAGTTTTTTTGTGTCTTTTTTTTTGGAAAAATTGCGAAAAGGTCAAAAGAAGTTGGGGTGCACCCAAATGTTGAACATTTCGAAACATTTCATTTTCCTAATTCATCAATAAATGGTCAAAAAATAAAAAATAAAAATAAAATGCTCGCCAGAACTTCAGCCATTCATTGTTCAATATTGCTCTCCCCTCCCTCCACAAAGAAGAAATCGAGTGTAGCTCTTGAAGCTCTCTGAAGTGCTCATTACATTGTCAGATCACACTTTTGAATCATGTGCATCATCCCCATGATCATCAACATCACGGCCATTGTCGTTGGGTCGTTATCAATGAGCATAGATTCCGAGTCCCTCACATTACATAGATGGCACTTGCTCATTAGCTCGAATTAAGAGCCCCAGAGATATGAATCACAACTCATTTGGAGGGAAGGGAAAGAAAAAAGAACCTCACCCAGTCCATCCAGTTCTTATGTATGAACTGGCTTGTTTGGCTGGATGGATGGATGGAGTGGGTACATTGTAAGTATAGGATGGGGAAATTGCCACTCTTTCCAGGATGTTCTCGACTCGATTCGTGAATATTATGCAGATGTGCTGGAAGGAAGAACTGTCGTCCACTTAGGGTAGAGGCGTTAACGATTATTTAAGAGACTTTCATTTATCAGCATTGATAAATACTAAGTCTAATCGGACGCTTGTGCATGTGAGTTATACGCGTCACGTGGATTGATAGAAACACTTGCAACAACAGATTCAAGGGTTGTTTGTACTAGTATTCTTTTACAATGGCGTAAATACTCAATTGAAGGATATGCGTAAGAATATTTTTAAGCAAACAATCTATTCAGTTATAACCTGAAACTATGATATGTTTGAAATGGGATTTTACTGATCTGGTTCTATGTGACTTTCATTAGTAGCATGAATCCACACATGTTCTTTCTCGAAAAATCGATCAAGAAGATTGACAAGTAATATGACGCAGTATGAATTTCATAAATCGTATTGCAAGACATTGCACTTAAAAGACTTTTTTCTATCTTTTATTTTGCATGATTAAGGAATTATTGAGCCCATTCAATGCTGAAGGTATTTAAAGGATTAGTAATCATTGTTATCAAACTCTTTATCCATTTGATTTTTCTCTCATCTGGCAAAGCACAATCAAATGCTTCTACAAAAAAAAATTGCTTAGCAGTGTAAAATTGTGTTAATGGTTCCAGTTAACACAACCAACATGAAATTCTTATGAAATCCCTTTTCTCCCAAAAGAGGTATTTGGCTGATCGTTTGAAAGCTACGTTGCATTGCTTCTTGAGCCTACCAATCCATCATATGATATATGTATCTACGCTCCAGGCTTATCAAAACATCTCCGTTTTCGCAATCCAAGCAGCAGCTGTTCTCCAGTTATTTGATCGGCACCTGAAAATTAAAACCAGTTCAGAGGATTCGAATTCCTCTGGCTCGCTCCTAATTCCTTGGGCAGGCAGTAAAAGTGGTTGATTGACCAATGTGAACCTACCTACCCGAGAAGACAGGAGGTGAGGTAGTAAAAGGGGTAATTATCCAAGATTCGTTACGGCAATTAGTTTTACAACGTGCTACTACGACTTCTTCATTGTGATGCTACCCATTATTGGCTAATTTCTTCAAAAAAAAAACCTGCTTGGGTCGTTGCTCAGTCTCTTATTGCCGATTTACAAAATGGATGTGGAACATAAATTCCGTGAATCTTACACTTGTTTCAATTCCAGTTTCGCCGGCGGCCTTCAAGGACAGGAAGTCGGACCACTCGCCAACTCATCTCAGACTCACCGGGTTATTTATGGACCTTCTTTGGGCGGCTACGTAGGCAGTGCTGGGGGATTATCTAGGTCTGCGAGGCAAAGCCAAGTCTGTGGTCAATCTAGCATCCTCCCTGGGAAGAGAATCTCGGTGGATGTGAGTGGAAATTATGTTATCAGGTGGCCAATGAGGTGTTGGAGGAAAGGTAGACAAAAAACCCCCAGAGGATCGGCTTCCGTTGACGTTGTGGGATTATTCAAATACCAAAGACCTGTATGCACTACATTTACCCGTCAACGTTGCCTAGGAAGCCCCTCGAATGAATCGAAGCAATTAGAGACAATCTCAGAACATGAATTAGATATAGCCCCCCCCCCTCTGCTCTCCTTGTGTCTCCGTAACAAAATGTTCATTTAATGATAACATTTGGAGGGACTAATGTTTCGGGTCTCAGATCAGTGTTACTTCTTTGTGTGTCTAAAACAAACAGTGGTAACGAATTAGATGTGAACTTGGTTCGAAACTCTAAAAAGTGAGAAAATATGGGTAATCGCGAATTGATAAATCAGAGTTCAAATACATTGTCGAAGTAGTTTGTACCAATGCACTTCATTGAAGAGCGTTCACAAAAATATTAAATGACTTTTCTATTGAGTGCTTTTTCAAGTTGTTCAAGAAATTGATTCAACATAGTCCTTTACAGATATTAAATTGTAGGGCTTTATGACCAAGTGTTAGATCGAGAGTTGACAGAGACAAAATGAGCATGTAAAGTCCAATTATTGGGCAATTCAAGATCTACCCTCAATGCCCGACTGCTTATAATCGCGTGGGAATCTTAAAACTTCACACGGAGACCGAATCTTTGGGTTCACTTCTTCGCACTTTTCGACGTATTGGCTCTTGACATGATTCCTTTTTCATTTGCCAGCCAATGTTTCCTAATCAAACATCTTGGCACCCTTGTATTGACAAAAGGACACAAAGAGAGGTAACAGTTCGCGGTAGTAAGTGGCAATAATAGTTCGTACTGTCGTTGGAGTTGTCCCTGAAAAGTTATTGACTCTCCACAGGTCTAATCTGAAGTATTTGTGGTGGGTTATAAAAGCATGATATTCCCCCCAAAATATTGGCCATAAAAAGTTCCCCGCTCTCCATGGGTGTCAGTCGGTTGCGAGAAGTGCTTGAGTGAACATTTCAGGCCATCCATGATGTGTCACACAGGACAGGAGGACTCGTCCGTGGATCGTGTGAGAACTGCGAACGGTAATCCAAAAAGTAGACCGAGACTGACAAAACTGACTCTTTCCTCTGAAATTGAATCTGGTTAGCCTCGCTCCACCCTCGAATGGATGGAAAGACGAGCGACCGAGTGAGAAGCGATGCTCATATCCCCGGGTACCCATTCCAGAGCCTGGACCCAGCATTCCCTATCCAGGGGCCTTAGAAGCAAATGAAAAAAATGTATATTTTTGTTCAAAAATGGGTTTTTAGTAGGATTTGCGGAATCGAGTCAGACTTTGCTTAGGTTTCGTGAGAGATGTATCTATTGTTCCGAAATGTTCCTCCGTAACTTATCTCGAAACCTCATCCAGAAGGTAAAAGCATAGATTTCTAGACACTGGATGTCGGACGACCGACCATTCGGCCGGTAAAACAGTACAATGGATGGTCTCCTGGGAATTGATCACAAACCGGTTAACTGAACTGTTTAGCCAACCGAATGGTCGGTCGTCCGACATCCAGTGTCTAGAAATCTATGGTAAAAGTTACCTCTGAACATGGCATCTAGATATCCAATATTCTCGTTGTATGGTGGCATACATCAAACTCTTTGCCCGTTCCACGACAGTTTTTAGTGTCGCTCCCTGCATTACTCCTTGCACCCGAGTGCATAGCCATACAAGTAGTGCTAGAAGAACAAGAAACAGCTCTACTCGCTGCACTGAACTCTTATTGCAGCATGGTATGAGGCGTACTTAGTAGCACCCGGCGGCTCATGCTCCACTCCATAGAAGAGAACTGACGTGAATGTGAGGCAATAATCAGATGCAACAGTTGGGACAATGGGTTGGTTGGTTGGTGCGTCGGCTGGTTGGCTGGCTGAAACTGCACCTTTTCTGCACTTGGATCCAATCAGTCTGAATGGATTCTACTCGTTCGGAAAATGTCACAAATATATGGATGTACGATCGACCTTCCGTATGTATGCAGCCGGGTTACAACGGAGGGCGGCTGCGGGGTTTGAAGAAGAAAACCCATTCACAGATGGTTCATGGACAGGCACCTCTCGTCAAACGGCTTCTCCAGCTTCCGAACCGTGTCAGTCTATGAGATTTGTGCCTGTTGCGCTAGATTGTGAAAAAATATAAATGAAAAATTAGGGGTTGTCTTCGTGGCTTTTGTCACGTTGCTGAGAAGCAAAGAGATCCATAGGAGATCCATGCGAACTATTGTCAAATTGGTCATACTCTAGTTTATCAAAATGAGTTGGATGTGATCAAAATCATAAAAATGCTGATTTCGTGAAATCTGACATATTCATAATGTTTTGTTTAATACAGACACCGGAGGAAGAGAGGAATAACAAGATCAGCGACAAAGACACTGTTTGGAGACTCTTCTGGTTAAAATTGAACAACGTGCCCTCTCTAGTCGAACCTGTTGATCTTTCATAGCTTTAACCTTGCCGGAGATCGGGAGAACGTGAACAATGAGGGGATGTCATCTTGTATAGCACAGTACTCATTGTACATGACTTCTCCCAAGTATTATTCCTTGACAGCAATGTCCTTTTGTTGCGGTTTATCTCTGGAGGCGCTTCCCCTTTTCTCCAGTGAAAAAAATGCCGCCGACATATTAGCTTTTGTTTGATGGACCCCTTTTAGCTCAGGCGTTCATAATCCCGGCCTAACCAAAACACTGAGGATAATACTCCCAGTCAAATGCTCCCATCTCCATAACAAACACATTCAATAGCCTCACCCTACCCAAGTCTAAAAACACGGGCTTCCTCAGGGTTCGATATCTCCGCAGCCAAATTTGCTAGGTCTTTTGGAGCGGTTGCGGTGAGATCTTCAACAGTGTCTGAAGGAGACAAGTCAACGTTTTGGTGGCTCTGCACAGGATGTTGTTTATCATTTCCAAGTATCATCAACATTGTCCAGGCTTCCTTTTAGCCCTGACCCTCCAACTGTAAACGAAATTTCAATTTCATCATCCAAGTGTACCATGGCATACAGAGCCCCCAAAAAGGACAGATAAAAGAAACGATACAAGAACAGGATAGGGAAAGAGGATTCGCCCCAACCCTGGAATATTGCTGACACCACCACTACAACAACAACCGTAAACAACAACAACAGCAACAACAACAATCTCTATCGTTACGATCATCATCATGATCATCAAGGGCAGCAACCATGAATGGAACAGGTGTCGGAGGATCAATTTAAAATGTGGCACCACTTTGGGACGACGATGATGTTGATGATGCTGCCATTAGCGATCATTATACGGTCAGAGGGGTCCAGCCATCCATCCGCTCCTCGGAAATCCAGTTCTGACCTAAAATTAGAGCTCGGCTCGATTAGACTTGAAGCTTTCTTTCCCACTCGTTTTTTTTCATGGACATGGCATGTTTGATTGTCTTTAGTGTGTAGAGTAAATAAACGTCTAAATGCATCGCGGAGACATGAAAGTGCATGTTTAGGGTACCCAAAAAATCACGGCTATTGGCTCACCAATATCACTCACATGGAGTCGCTTCAAATCGCTAGTTGTTGCAAAGGTGTCCGAGCAACACTGCCAATATCGAAATGGAGCCAAAGTTCCACGTACGATGAATTTTGTAGAAATTTTTTTATCCCTCCATTTTTCAGTCCTTTTTAGGACAGGTCGGAAAAACACTTACCTTGCCGTTGAGGGCAAATTCTAGATGGTTTTCAAAACTAGTTTTCCCTGCAATAGCGACTCTTTCCATTAACTAGTGTTCAGAAAACTACTCACATTCCAATCTGTAAATTTGTTGCTTGTTGTCAAAACAAGTTATTATTCTGACCTTAAATTATTACTATTTTCATTATTTATGTAATTAACATTCCATTTACCAGTGAACCAAACACATGCTTATCATAAAATTGCTAAATCTAGGTTCAAATGTGTTAGTATTTAAAAAAAAACTGACTAAGGGTTGCAAAAATGGTGTGTCCATTTCCAGGAAAAGATGCCATTTACACGGAATTTCGGCAATATCCTTCTTATACAATCCTTAACGCCTCATGTGGTTAAGGGGAATAGATTTACGTATCACAAAAAAATACTTCACTTTCTCATGTAACGTCCAACGGCAGACAATAGTATGCTAATAATCTAGATTCAAGTTGCCTTTTGGTTTACCAAAATTTCACCTACGTAAAACCATTGACGAACGCCAATATGCAAACGCATGTCCATGCCAAAGTTTGGTGCCAAAAGGCTCTTTTTCTCGGACCAAGTCGAAGAACCCTTAACAAAACTGGCATTATGTCCCTCCAAAACTGAACCCTGAAATATTCTTAACCCGAAGTAAACAAAGAGCAGAGCAGAGTCTCCACGTGAGTCATTCACAGTGAAGTGATCATGATTCAGCCAGACTCTCACTCAGGAAATGAAAAGGCTTCCACATCTATATCTTAGTCAAGTGTTGCTCAAGCCAACAGGCTCGAGTCCTATCATGTGTGTGGGTATGGGTAACGTCGCCCCTCATGGGTTAGAGACTCGCACTGTCCAATAGAGGTACTCTAGGTAGTTGGTAGTAGGTACATTTTACCAACGGCTTTTGAGGCAACTTCTGCACAAGAATGGCTCAAATCAATCCGAGCAGAATCACAACACGGCGACACGGAGCCACCACCGAAAATAGCCCTGCTTCATTTCGGACACGCACAAAAAGCCCCCCCATCTCAACTCAAGAAGAAGTTGTACGTAGAAGTAGTTGGATTGAGGTGAAGATCGATTTACAATGAAAAACCGCAAAGGTTCATTGTCATTAATTTTGATGAGACGGAGCTTCTTGTGGTCTAAAAAATGCTCACTTCCTTTTACAATTGATTTGATACAAGAGAACTTCAAAATCTGGTCCCATTTTAGCAAGGCAACCTTTGCTCTTAAGGGTAAGAAGGATTGCATTTTGAGATGAGGAAAACCAATTTTCCCTTTGTCCAAAAAAGTGGTTTTTTATGCAGTATCATTCTTGACAGCCTTGATATTGTATACTTTTAAAGAGGTGAACTCCTTTATTTTGAGAGTTAACGACGGAGAAAATGACATGCCATATTTGGCCTAATCTGACCTTAATGTCCCCCAAAAATGTCGAAAATATGCCTGAACTTTATCTTGGAAGCGATCACACCAAACCATAAAAAGATTTCGTCTTCAAATTTACATAGAGGGAGTGAAACCAAAACCCGTTTCTAGACACTGCAGATTCTGCCCAACTGGAGTAACCGTCATATTTAATCAAATTTTGGAATAAAGACAACTTTAACATGTCTTACACTTGGCTCGTTCTCCATGGAACTTTTATTTCACCTCCTGTTTTTCTTGTTTAAAAAAATCTTTCTTAACTCTTGCTCCGGCAACCTGATCCATATCGCTACTCAGCCAATTGAAAATGATTTATCCTACACCGTATGTATATTTGCCTGATGCCTAATTTACAGAGAAAGTATGGATGTCAGCATCACTCCCGAAGGTGCAATTGGAGCATTGAGCGATTAAAGAATCATTTCCTATCCCAACTCCCCATGGCTCTTTAGCTCCTTGACTCCTTGGCTCTAGAGCTCCTTAGTGGAGCCAGTCCTGTGTCAAAAGGCCAGGGCCCCTGGAAGCTTGGAATTTGTTCGCGCACTAGATTGATTGAACTTGTGGAATGTTGATGAGCGCCTTCCTATCGTGGAGTCCATTTGTCAAGACAGCGCCAGCACCTCCAGATTGAATCACTTGACACAAAAAGTGGCCCCAAAAAAGTGACCTTCTCCTACAAATGGCTCATTCATTGATGATGTTTTCAAGGAGCTAGGTAGTGATTGAGACATTTGAAGGTTTTTTTTTTCGTCTTGTCTAGGTCACAAATAAGCAAACTTGAGCGGGTACCGAAATGGACTCGTGAAGAATATTCTGAAATCTGTGGAGCGGAAAAGGGCAAAAAAATGTGACTTGAGTCAAAATCCGTTTGTGAATGGAGAATTGAACCCAAGGTTAATCTCCAGAAGCGAGAGCCCCAATACCTTCATCCTTGGAATAAGCATTGTGAGATGCATGCACATAATATTTAGCTGTTTTTGCCGACCTCTGATTAAGCCGAGTCCTTGCCGCATAATAATTGGATTGTGACAAACTGAAAAATGACTCGACCCGACCTCATTAAGGTGTGATATGTCAATTTCATGCTGCTTGAGAAATAGAGAGCAATGCTGTGTCTTTTTTTCTGTTCTGTCCTCGATGAACAGGGACCACTCCATACATGGACGTGATTGACCGTCGCGATGAAAAACAGGAGCAGTCTGCGAGCATGCTTTTTGACCGGGCGCGCTTGGCCCCAAAGCCAAGCTGAGCGCACGCCAAATGCCCACCTTGACAGCTATGAAAAATGCAGTGATCTCTTTTTCCATCAATGGGATCACTTGTTCTTGAAGTCCCGAGGTTTCAATATTATATTTGTAGACAACAAAAAGATCACTTCGAGCCTGATCACATCTCTAATCAGGCTTTGTGTAGACGTCACATTATACTATCAAATGTTCAAAACATATTCTCGAAAGAAATTTGATCCATTGTAAACGTAGTCCCCCGAAAAGCAGTTCCTACCCACCCTGTTATTCAGATTTGCCCGCAAGGTATCCCATTCCTTGTCGACTGTCTCCCAAGTTCATATTTGGTGTTTCTCATGATGCTCGTACTAGGATGGTGGATGGCTGCTTTGGAGAACCGTGAGATATTTCCATAATCACCTCATTAGTCTTGATTAATTCTGGCTTGTGCGCTTCAGAGGGCCACAAGCTTGGTCATAGTTGATATACATACATAACATGTACTGGAAGCCCAGGTTTTTCTCAATCTATTCAAGCCACATTTCCACATTTATCCGATGTCACTTCATTGTTGAAGCCATTTGCAACCAACCTTCGTTTTGCTAGATATCTGGATAGGCATAAAATAGCCTAAAAGCTCGGGTCAGATGTTTTATGTGCTCATAAAAGGTGGGCCAGTCAGTGGGAGGAGACCAAGAGGCAGAGATTCGTCGGTCAAGGTCCAAATTTGCAGTTTTGAGAGTGCAATTAGCATGCGCTAATAGAGATCTCGGTAAGAATGCACCCTCCTACAGAAAGCTTCCCAAATTGCTGTGGATCAGACCCCCTCAAAAAAGAAACAGTCAGACATTCTTGGGATAATCCCTTACCTACCCCGAACAATTCAACATTTTTTTAACATCCAAACGCAGAGTAGGACTTGCTGGAGCGATTATAAATGTGGACCACTTGTCAGAAGATGGACATTGTCCCATCCAAAACCCGTCACTGGGATGAGAAAGAAAAGCAAATTCGAATCGATTTTCAGGTTTGACAACATATTTGTTGTGTTTCTATGAACTTTCAAATTCGTAGAAATATAAAGCAAACTTGTGTAAAATCTATAAATATTGTTTCATAATAAAAAAAACCGAATAATGAAAGAACCATGGTAAAGAAGATCTGACTGTAAAGTAATTACATCAAATAATTGTTCAACCTATTTTATTAAGAGGTCCTCCGTGGGTTTTAGTTTCCAATATTGCGAATAGGTGCCTCACTCCCTTTCGTTGGAGACAAGAGTTTTTTCCTCTTTTAATCTGATATCAAAAATTGATAAAAGGCTCGCCGTGTCTAAGAACGTTACGCGCCATTGTGAGGTCCAATTGATACCTATTATTTGAGGACAAAAGCAAATTTGGGGCTCTCCCCTGAAAAATAATGGTGATCGCGAACCGACGTTTTGTGGCTTTTCCATGAGATGAGAATCTGCAAGTGGGTGAATAAAAACATTGATTGCCATATGAACGGCGTGTGACCGTTGAGGCCGCATTTCGGGGTCAAAGCCAAATGTAGAACGAAGTCAGTTGAGAGAAGCCACTTTTGTCAACCTCAACCTGAATCGATTAAAGCTCTTTTCCAAGAATAATAGTGCCACACTCCAAGTTTGTCAAATTCAACTTGTACACATTGGCAGGAAGGGCACTCAAGAGGGCACTTTGTGAGTTAGCATCAATCAAATACGAAGCCGATTGGGCCGATCCCTTTACATTGAATTATAATGCATTTGAGTTGGTTTTGGTTCATTGTATCAAAACCTTATGGATAATTAGTGACCCAAGTCAAGTACTGTTCGGCAAAGAAATTGCGTTCATGGCATGTTAGGAGTAGTATATTTAGCAATCAACTTTGCCTCTTCCCCATATTGTTTGGGCTGCCTGACGTTGAAAATAAGCGTTCTTCTTGTTCTTAAATTTTTTCTTATGTAAATTTAAAGGGGATAAATAAAGATGAAACGGTATATCTTCATACAAACAGGGCAATTTGGAATTTAAAAGCAAAACGAGAAAGACAATGACCATGAAATAAGTTAGCCACAAAAGTGTGCCCTTTTTCTCAACATTCACAGCACTCATTGTATTTTGAATCTAATTCCCTCCATATTGAATTATGCTAAATGTGCATCACGTGTTCCTGCAATTACTGCAATTTTTAGATGGAAGGAAGCAGTAGGAATTCTAAATTGAGCCACCAGACCTCGCTAAATTGAACGGAAGCCAGCAAATCAGAGCATCAGAGCTTAACTTGAAACCAGGATAACAAGACACTTTGATCCCAAGAATCCTTCCAATGTTCTTGTCAAATTGATCAAAAAAAGGAGAAGCACCGCTAGAGTCCACTTTTCGACAGATCTCTCAAGAACAAAGCGCTTTAATACCGAAGCGAGATAAGACAAATGCTTGAGTGAGAAACAGAAAAAGAGGGCGGCAACTAGTCAATTGCCCTCTATCTAGGAAGGCTATTGTATGTATTGTTGTTTTCGCAGATGCTCTCGTGGCACGTGGATTAAATATTTGCCACCGTCACCACAAGGCAGTCACCCTCATGGCCACGTGGGATTGCGGTCAGATCCAGGATTAAACGGTGTTCTTGGCATTCACGGAATCGCTAATTTTGGGCGATTAGCGAGAGAAATAGCGACGGGCAAAGGAGCTTTGAAGTGTTCAAGTCCAGTGGAAGGAAATGCGGAGTGACCAAGTCGCTTTCAGTAGTGAAAAAAGTGGAGAAGTGGCCGTTTTGGCAATGTTGTTGTTTATCTTAAGTGACAGCTTTTGAAGTTGTTGAAATGAATTTGTTTTCATGGGGAGAGGAAGCGTGTTCAATAGAAGGGAAAAAGACGTTAAATCTCCATTTTTTGTTTCTATTCTCGCGCTGAATGAGGAATGGACAAATAAGTGGCGCATGTAAATAGAGACAAAGCAACGGGAATTTGTCCCTCAATCGTTTGACTTACTCGACAGGAGACTTTTTTTCCATCCAGCTTTGGATGCTCTTTAAGTTGCAATAACTCGGACATTGACTCGAGTCCAAATCCCATATTTCCCCCCAAGTTTTAAACCTCAACCCGAAACGAAAGGTGTGTGCACATACCTATAATTGAAATCCTAATTAAGAGGAGTCACTGCCTCATTCTTACCCCTCCATTTTTCAAAGGAGAAGGAAGGTGTCTGAAGAAGCAGCATAGCTTCTTCACGAAGTCTCAGACGTCTGAGAAGAAACCTAATCGCTTCTTAGAGGGTATTTTTACGGGTCGGGATCCTCATCCAAAGAGATGAACTAGAATGTTAAAGTTTAAGGAGAGTTTCGAATAGGTTTGAACAGAGCTTTCATACTGAGTACTTGGGGAGACGGAAAAATAGTTGTTAATTTTCTTCAAAATAGTTTGCTTTTAGGTTGTAAAAATCAGCCAAAATATGTTCCGAAGGTGTGAGGATAAGTTTTGAAAAGGTGAAAAGGGTTCAATTTTGTTTGTTTATTAAAACATGTTTTAGAAAAATTGAAATGCGTTGATATCAAGACAATATCTAACCAAAAACGTAATAAGTTGTGCTGAAATATTGATGAAACAATTTTTGCCAATTGGAATAGTACTAACAAAAAACTTAAATAACCTCAAATTCGTATATTGCGTACTGGGTTCACTCTCTGGCCTCTCTAATGAAGTCTCTGGATGGTGAAAAAGTCAGGTAGGTGTAGATGCATGGATAATGGGATTGGGATATTGGAGGATTGATGAGGACACTGATATCAGGGATCAGAAGGTTCTTTTCCCCTATCTTTGATAAGTCCAATTTGGTGGTTGGAAGGGGTCTTCAAAATTATCGAACTTTATGGCAACCCAGTCGATCAAGGTTTTCATTAAAATGGGTTTCTCTGCCAAATCCTTTGTGTGAAACTGTGGAAGTTCATAGACTCCTTGTTGTCATCTTTGGCCAGCGCTTTTCTCTCTCTCTCTTCATTCACTTTGGCCAGCCAAGGAAAGGAAACTACTCCAGAAAATGGGCAAAGAACCTCACACAATGGGCTCATTTTCTCTCTCTCTTGCTCTCTTTCTACTAGGTACGTACGAGCTACTACAAGCACACTAGTTATCAATAGAGATAGCCCAGGTGTGCACATGAACTACTTCATGACTTGCCAAGTTATTCCATACCCGAGCACACAACCATCCGATTTGAGAAGACTTATGATTATGTAGCAAAAATAGCACCTTATGTTGTAGAAATAGCGGCTTATGTATCAAAATCAGAGAACATCATAAAATTCGTTAATGTTGGGGAGTGTGAGCGTGGTATGGCTATCGGAAACCATTTTTGATTGGGTGGTCCTTGACAACGGTTTCATTTCCATGAAGGGCCAAAAATAGTGCCTGATTGACCGCATGAACTTTTGGGTGTCATCCGAAATTTATACTTGATCATTTCAGTACAAGACGCTATTTCGGGTTTGTATGGGAAAAATCTGTCAGCCGTGTCAAATCCCAAGAGATGAATATTTTTGGATGATGACTTGACAAAAAGACTGGGGAGGGAAAACGGATTATGAAAGGCTGGCTTTCAAAAACTGGTTTCTTGGAGTGAAAGGGTTAAGAAAAGAAGATGTTTTGATGGCGTTTTCATCGGGATGAGTCGAAATGGCCAACGGTTTATCGGGTGAATATCAGAAACGGGATGAGACGCTATTTTCTCAGACCTTTTGTGAGGAAGATGTTTTCTTTTTGATCTAATCAAGCAGAATGGGATGATCTCCTCTGAATGTAAACATCTGCTCCGTCTTCCTCCCTATTTCTTTGATTTGTCCAAGAGCTCACCGTGTCTTTTGCTTTCACCCCCTAAAAAGCGCTTATTTTAAATGACTGGACACTTTTCCAGTCTGTTCCGCAATTTCGAATCTTCCCTGGACCACTACTTTTACCCCCTGAAATAGATCTTGGCGAATGATCCTGATTTGGGTAAAAAACAGCTATTCGAGACTCAGTCTACCATAAACTGTGATTTGGAAGGAATTAATCGTATTAGAGGCTTTTCAGACCCTTCCCACCACTTTTTTCTGTGAGGTTTTAGCGCCTTCAAGCATCTCTCCTCTCTTTGCCCTCAAAACTGAAAAAAGATCGCTCTGATCATCACCAATTACAGGAATAAATGTTTTCCAGAGGGAGGCGATCCCTGTGATTTCGATCTTCCTTGGTGGTTCTCTTGATTCTTTTATTCAACTGTCATTCGAAACCATTGAGAAGCAAACCGTAATCTTCCCAACCAGGGTCACAGAAGTGTTCATGATCCCAGGGAAAGGGAGGGTGTTTGGTTTTGAATTAGAGGGTGATGGGCGACCCTGCTTTCTTTGAGGGTGAATTGAGGTGATGGAACACCTCTTCTCACGGTTAGATCAAGTTCGGATGAGTGGATTACTAAATAAAATTGGGATTGTTCATCTTCAATAGGGCTACTTGAAGACATGTGGAAAGTCCAGTACAGCCATTGTCGTACGAGAACAACCTCTATTCGTTCGTTGAAGTGGTTCTTAAGAAACGTCCGCGATTATTTCGCCTTGGTAAGTTTCGTCTAACATTGTGAGATGGTCGATCTTGCTCTCGGAATTACTTTTCATGTGATTTTCTGCCTTCCGATTGATGGGTCGAAGTTACGTTTCAGTATTCCAATTTCATGTATTTGAGTGGCTTAAGTTTCTGATGGCTTTAAAAAGTTCAAATGAGTTTTTGAGAGGTTGCAATTGAACCTTTGAGTATGGTAAATAAAGAAGACTAAAAGGGAATGTAAATTGAACGATTTGAATTTAGCTATCAAAAGAGAGCGACATTTTCGAAAAACTAAGAACTCCGGCAATGGAAACGCCATGCGCATTTTCTATATTATTGTCATGTTTTTTACAACCCTCAAGCTTACATTATTGTAGAGAGTGTATTCTTTCAAATTTTAGGAATGAGATTTTTTTTTGCTTCGTTTAAGTGTGCAATCGGATCTCGTTATCATCAATATTTCTGGGTAAACCGATTTTTTTAACTAGATTGAAAATAATCCCGATTTAACACTGTTTTGTCGGGAAACCAAGCATGTTGTGAAATTGAGATCCAATTCTACTTCCATAATTTTAAAATCAATGAGCACCAAAATTACATCTTCAAGTAGTAACAGCTTGAAATGTTAGGAGTCCCCTTTTAGCATAGGAATATGTATCTCAACGTCAAATACAGTAGTGAAATTTCCAAACCGAAATTGGAGCGAGGATTTCACCTTAGCGAACTCCTTGTGAAGGGACAAGTCGGCCAATCTTTCCCAAAGCGTTGTCCAGATTTTGTTATTTTTCCGAATTAGTCTGCTCCGGAGTTCTTTGATCCCTCCTGGAGTAGTTGGCCCAATCATGAGATCCATTAAGAACAATATCAAGCCTCATTGTGCGAGTCATTCAAGACTCCTCACTCATGAGGAGGATGCCTTTTCAGACCCAAAGTCCCTACTGGACTGAATAAGAGCGTTCAGCGAGGCGTAATCGGCGATAGATCTCTCTCTCGGCTCAGGGGGGCAGCAAACAATGGATGGTTCGATCCCCGAATTGTTTGACGAATGGCAAAACAATCCCCCAGTTTTTACCCCAAAAACCGTCGGCAGAGCTCTTCGCCTTCTTGTTTTAGAGCTCGGAAAAGAGGAGCCGGTTTTTGATCTATGAGTGTCAACACAATCGAATCAATGGGTGGGAAACGACCGCATATTTGCCTATGATTTCATGAATAATCGCGATTTGCCAATGTCACTCCTGAGGGACAACTCAAGGGGTTGGACGGGATGTGGAGCTGTCGGTGATAGACCAGGCAAAGGTCCTTCTGAGAGCGGAGTTCAGCCGGCCAAGCTGCAAAAATCCTTTGAATGGCGAAAGATCAAAGGAGTATGGACAAAAGAGGAAAAAGAATGAATCTCAATTGACAAAAACGAGATTTGCAAACGATCAGAATAACAATAGACAAACCGCAGGGTGACTACAAATATTTTACGCGTCTTACAAGAAACCAATCCTCGAGCTTGCCACGAAATTCAAGGGGTTCCAACCGATATTCATCTCATCATAGATCAATAAGCGTTGATCGAAGTCCTATTGGACAAGCGCTTTAGAAGCCAATAGGTTTGCTTATTGCGGGAAGAACAGTGCTTAAATGCGGCGAGTAACCCTGCATAAAGCAAACGAAGAAGCCTCATTCAGAGCTGTAACTCAAAGTGTCTTTTTGCACAAATTTGCTTAATCCCTCTCACCATTGGAATAGGGCTTTTGTCCTCCACGACCCATCGGCAAAAAAACGAAAATTGCAAAAATCATTGGGTCGAGTTGATCCCCCAAAATCCCAGGAAAATACGAAATAATCCAGTGAATACAATCCCTTAAAAAGTGCGTTATGAGCACTAAGTACTGTCCACTTGAGTGAACATCTGGCTTTGGCCCTCCATCATCCATCAAAATTTGTCTTGTAACCCTCGTTTGTGATGAAAAGCCGCTCTTTTTCGGCTTGGAATGCGTGACAAACAACCACTCTAACCACCACAACACGGACGATCAGCCCAAAACATGCCCTAAAACCTGTAGATATCACTCTTGAGGGCAACATTCAGTCTGATATTATTAATTTATAGAGCAAAGTTCGTTATGGAGGAGATTCCCAAATAAATTTCGGCTCTTGTTTTTTTCCTCGGCAATGAATTTGCCAGCGGAATCGATTCTGATCACGTCACAAAAGCACTTTGGATTCAATGAATCGATCCGAATATCGCATTGAATGGTGTTTTGCGGCATTTCAACCTTTTGTTACGCCTCTCAGACGTTATGTTGATGTGATGTGGGTGGGCTTCAGTGTAGTTGACGCCTGTTGAATGCTGATATCTGTCGATCAACACAATTCAGGGAGCCCATTAGCAGGAAAATGAATGGCCCGGAATTTCCATAAATGGGCCATTGCCGCAAATCTATTTGTGATTAAATCACACGGATCTTTTTCCTCGCATTCAGAGATGAATCCATTTCGATGAGATGGAACGAACTATTTTTCAGATATTCGTCTGTTCACATTTTCATCCATGCCGGATGCGTGTGAAACTGTGAACATTTCAGACTCGCCAATGTCACTTTTTCTGACGACAGACCCAATGCACTTGGGAGGCTCGTAAAAGAATGGGAGATGCATCCATCCATTTTTCCAACATGCACAATTGTCATCCTGATTTTATGGTCACTGGAGAGGACCTCGCCCCCAATACGTGCAATAATGGCCATGATGAACAAAAAGGGGAAGTTGGGTTCGATAACTCCTTTACCAAAGACATGAGGGATTGACTCCTTTTCCGGCACTTATTCATAAGTTTGCAAGCAATGTCAGTGAATGATGGATTATATAAATCCAGGACTCCTCGGCCTCCATTCACCACTGACATAAACCATTTCAAACCCGTGATAACTGAAATTGGGAATTGATTGTGAAAAATGAGTCGAGAAGAGAGTGCTTGGGGGCAGAAATCAATCGGGGAAATCTCCGACGACATGTAGTTGTCAAGTCAATCTCATTAAAGCAAGCTCAAAGAGCTCTCCTGGTTCAAAGGCAATGGTTCATCCAAATATGGCCCGATCCGCTCAGAGCTCCGATTTTTTAACCGTCTTCCGTATTGACACCTGAGAACCTCTGGGGACTTAGCATCCCAAGCTAACAATCCTCAGGTCTGCTCGTGTTCCCTATTAGAGACACATCATGCCATTGCCATGTGCGTTGTTTGAGGGACCAAAACTAGAGAGTGCCGATTATAACATGACTGGTGCGGTAGGTTCTGAGTACTGTGCTCATTCACCCCTTGCCAATTTTTTAATCCCTCGTGACGTTGTGTGGATGATGCGCAACTTGAATAACAGGGCTGAGGGTTGATGCCGCACACGGTACAGAATGCACGTACTCGACAGACGATCATGATTATCATGACGATGATGAGAGGTGCTCGCGAACAGCTGCCTGCTCGTTTCTCCGTGCAATATTGTTAATTATCCCATTTTCAAATAGGGTTTAAACGCCAGGGATGCCATGTTAGCGTCCTCAGCTTCTTGATGGCAACTGAAAAAAAAACTTCACACTAATCCACAATCTTTCAGAATGACAAAAACTACCTATGCCCAATGGTATGTCTACTTGCTGACAATGGCAATTAAAACTGAAGGATAACCACGACTTTCGGCGACACTGCTCAAACTGGTGCCGGCATCATTACCTCAGCTTTCACTCCGTGGATTAAGTAGGAGGGCAATATTCCGTGAAGCATGCTTGATGATGATTTCGGTACAAATACACTCACCCTCAAGTCTTTACAATATGTTGACAGACACTCGCACGCTTTGGCAGCATCCTTCCGCCATGAAAGCACGTGTCGGTAATAAACTTTTTTTTCCGCCCAAAATTTTAATCCACCGACGGTTTGCGGTAACTGTCGACCAAACCAAGTGGCAGTAGAAACCAACAACCAAGGGAGGGGCATTAGATTCCCATCCCAATCTCCTGCTTGGAGGTTGTCCACACATCGTAAACAGTCTTGGCTTTAGCTTCGACATTAAGAAGATTATCTCCAACGTCTTATCGTGGTTTCTTGGCGTCTCTTCCAGGAGCAAAGAGCCATCTAACGCCATTTTCAATGCTCACAACTCTCAGGATTCAGTGTCAGATTGCAAAGCTCCTTCCTTTGCCGAAGCTCTTTTTGATATCATTACTACCAAACAATGATAATTCTCGATATTCTTTTTTTGACACGTCTAAGGGCGATGGGAAATTAGGAGTTATTTTGAACCTAAAAAATGTCGATGTCGAAATGATATCTTTATTTCAAAAATTTCATAACTTTCACCTAAAAAGAAAAATTCAACCGCCAGGATTACGTTCTTTTTGCTATTTTTTTAACACCAACAGACTTCCAGAAACATTAAAAACGTATCATTTATTCCGTTCGATCTTCCCAGTGTCCCTCCTGCAAACGGATTGCATATAAAACCTTTAACAAGCATGATCTCTCTATCTCATCCCATGTTGATGTTTTTGGCTTGCTTTTGGCATGAGACGGATCGTGTCAAGGGAAAGCACTTCCTAGTCCAGGTGGTCATATGGGGATATCAAACGCAATTTTGATCATAATTTAATGGATGGTTACTTCCTCGTTTCATGGTCCAGCTTCCTCTGGGCTGCTCCTCGTGTCATTCCGATGAGTCCATCCTTGAGTGAACTCGATTTAGACCGAGTCGAACAAGGGAGCGAGAGACGGGAAAAGAGAGCATCTGCAAAAATTGACGAGCGTTCAAACGAAAACGAAGAGTGTGGAGGATGAAAAATTCAAACCCATCTTGCCAATTTGTAAGCACGCTTTTACACCCGTACTTCCTGACATCCTCAAGCCTGTAATTTAATTCACTCGTACCTATTAAAGCACGTGACAAGCTTGAACGATGTGGGATTGGACAGCTTTACAAATTACCTAGAGTGGGAGGACCATCATTTAACAATCACCCCTGGGAACCACCAACGGAATTTTATCTATTACTTCGTGGAAGTATTGAACATCTTATGATTATGCATTGCTTGAAGTTTGTGAGAAACAAAATGAGCTGCAAAATTTCATCTTGACATGATTATATATACATTCAGAAGTGAATTTGGGGGTCTCTCTTGAATTCCGAGTAGTGAATGTTTATAACGTGTGATTGCATTGTTAGTTTATGAGAAATAACAATGGACCTTTGCCAAAGTATCAGAGTACGATAATGTTTGATAGTGATGTCATCTCTAGAGAAAGTATTTGCAATGACATTTCTTCTGTAAATCTCAATTTACTTTATGCTTTATGTTTCACTATAGCCTTAAAAAGGCATGAATGATCATTTGTATGTTTGAAATTATTTGAACACAAATAAGAAATATGCTCGATTGTTTGGCTCCAACTTGTTGAATCTAAAGCCATTTTTAATCAATCATCAATGTTTTAAACTCTAACAGAGAACACTTTTCCCTTTCTTTCAACATAAGCCAATCCCATTATAGCGATACTCGGCAGCTATTTTTGGTTAATTCTAAGATTGCAACAAATTGAACGAAAGGAAATGGAAGTAGCCTCTTGTAGCGTAGAAATAATATTATCCTTATCATCACATAACAAGTCCCTCTTTATAAAACCTCTGAAGTCAACTCGCTATAAATCCCCGAAAAATAACTAACTAAAATGGGAACTATGGGCTGACATTCCAGCACTTCATGATTGAATGATTCCCTTCTTTTTTTTGGCACTCTGGTCGTGAAAGGTGCCAATCAAATATCTGACTCTGCAGAGTGCATGTCACAAATGTTCAGTAGGAGATGTTTAGTGGCCATTATTCTCATTTGCATACCTGCCTTGATTTGTATGAGTGTGGCTCAAAAGAGCACATGTCAAAAACGTCTCGTAAAATGTGACGTCTGACTATCCAAGGGTGCAGGGGTTTTCTCTCCTTCTCTCTCTATTTCGAGTTAATTGATTTAACATGTGTTATAAAATGTCTGAGCCGAATATTGACAGATATATTCGCATTCATGCCAAGATTCCATTCCAGTCACACTCCATAAACCAAGTTACTTAGGTGTGTACATATGAACATTGAGTGTTCCCAAACGAAGCAAGATTGATAGTGGGTGTGTCCATAAATAACGGCGGAATTTGCTACAATGCCAATTAAGAGGAGGACTCCATTCAAATGCTTTGCGTTGTTTTTCTTTTATGCGGGAATAGGAAAAGTTGGCTATTCTGAGAGGTGGGGTCGAACGCAAATTGTGTAACGTTCAAGTATGTTTGAATGTGGAAAAACAACAACACGTTTTTAAGGGAATGTGTGATTTTTTGAAGAGGAACGATTTTGAGTTTGTGGCGATTGTATACTGTTGAGGATTGAAGAAGATGAGTGTTAGTAGAATTATGAACGATACATGGTAGTATAAAATCCACCCTTAAGTAAAGAAACCAATTTGAATGTTAAGTAATGGGATAAATTTATAATTTTAATAAACTCTATAAAGAAATTAAAAAAAACAGACAAAAACGAGCATATTTAAATCTGACATTTAAATTTCGAGAATCCTAGTTAAGAAAGCAAAAAGTCTTTTTATTGTTGGGATAGGTTCACATCTGCTGTATTAGAGAGAGCCCTTTAGTTTTAATGGTAGTAGATGTGGCTTAGTGGTAAGTTTCGTTTCTAGTTTGAGAGAGGTGCAAAGATCGATTCTTTCCCACGACGTTCCTCAGGGAAACGGTTTGAGTTTTAAACCCACACCTGACTGATAGTATTCTGATTTTAAAATTCATATTTTTCTTTGATATCTCTGGGTAGAAAAGACCTGATTCTCCGACTACTCTAGCACTCATCAACTGAGAAAAACGTTCTTCAAACTTGTAGCTGTCTTTTTGTCACATATATTGTCGAACAACTAAACAATGACCATTAACCTCTGATCAAAACCTTGACATTATCTACAACCAAAATACTTCACAGGCAATGTTCAATGTTCAATTATCTCTCAAACTACAGAACTATAATCAGTTATGAAACCTTCGAATAACTCACCGAATTCTACCATTTTTGATAATAAAATTTGTGATAAATATTTCTAATTAAAGTTTCATTGGCATATGAGGAATAGCACGAAAATTCAATTTACCAATCTAACCACATCAACACGAATACCATGAGCAAGAACGGATTATGTTTGAACGTGAAAAAACAACAACACGCGTTGAAGGGAGTTTACTATTTTTTGAAGAGGAACGATTTTGAGTTTGTGACGATTATATACTGTTGAGAATTACTTTTATAATTATTAAACAATGTATCGTCCGTTTCTGACCATATTGAGATAAGTATTTTTAATTGAAGTTTCATTGGCATATCAGGAATACCACGAAAGTTCAATTTACCAACCTAACTACATCAGTACGAATACCATGAGCAAGAACAGATTGGTTCATGGAAACAGAATGCCCCTAGACTTTGTGACGTTTAATTATGAATCACCACGTGGTTCTTGAGTACGAGGTCGACCATACTACATGTGCCTTGTGGTGCCTTCATGGACCTCGTTAGCAATTTTATTCAAGAATGCACCAACGTTCCTTGAATCTGGCCGATGCGCAATGAATTGGCTTCTTTTTTCATCCTGGATAGTTGTCCAGAGGAGTTCAATCATTACACGTTTTAGTCCGTCCAGTCAGGGCGCGTGGTTATTATTAATGGACGACCAAGATGAGCCAAGTTTGCGGGTCATTTNCAATGAATTGGCTTCTTTTTTCATCCTGGATAGTTGTCCAGAGGAGTTCAATCATTATACGTTTTAGTCCGTCCAGTCAGGGCGTGTGGTTATTATTAATGGACGACCAAGATGAGCCAAGTTTGCGGGTCATTTGAGCTCTTCATAATTGATTTATGGTGCCCGTGAACTGATCGAGGCAACTACTCTCCGCGTTGTCTGAAAGCCATTTATTTCCATGACAAAACAAGCCAGAGAATAGTTGGTCTGCTGAACCAGTTTCGTTGTTCTCATGGGGAGAGCACGGAGACCCAGGAATCGAGTCAAATGGGCCGAAAAAATGATTCTTTGAAAACGTGAGCGAAATCTAATGAAGCAGGCTCAAAAAAGCTTTGGCCATGGTCCTAATGAGATTTATTTACAACAATAACACCAATCTTTCAAAGCCAATCACCCTCCCAGAGTATCAAAACAGAGACACTCTATTTTGAAAGCCGAATCCAGAGGAAAAAAGTGTTTCATTGTCAAACAATTGACGGTAATTGTGAACATATGGGGCTCTTTTACGATGATATTTTTAGGAGAGCTGATTTAAATGAATGGCCAATGTTTTATTAAAAAAGTATCTTCTATTTGGTTGACGCTGTTCATCTACTTAGTAAAGATTTTATTCTGATTTTAAGAGGGGATTTTGTTTTGTGACACAGTATCTTATCTTTTTCGAACCTGATTTGTTTTCATACAAAGAGTTTTTTCAAACCAGCAAAAGTCTGTTTTTGAAACAAACAAAAATGAGATCACGTTTGAAATTCGTCGAATTGAAATTTCAAAAGCATCATCATTTGTCAAATCTCACAAACATAAAACCAACAGTAAAATAACTCAAATAGCCAATCAAATCTGCAAAACTATTTTTTCCTTAAATGTGAGTCCTGAATATCCTTCGTTTGAAAACCAAACCAAGCGTCATTCGTTTCCATTGAGGATTTGCCAAAGCGTTATTCAGTAATTCAGGGTCCAATATTTCAAGTTTTACAAATTATGACTTTCTTACAGAGTGTCTCTCTTTCAGTGAGACGGCCAATTTGTCACCGAGGAAATCTCTCGTCCACCGTGTTAGGGTTGAAATTTGGCCTGGAATTCCCCAAATTGAGATATCAACACATCTCGCCGAGCAGAACCAATCGAAGTTGTAAAACTCGGGTGCCTTTTAGTATGCAAACAGCGCCTTTTCCCATTTCGAAAAACGAGAACGACCGAGAGAGAGTCTCGTCAACGCCCCAATCGTCGTGCATTCATTTCCCTAAAAATCAATGTTTCCCCAAGCTTTACCCAAAGTTTATGGGGCGTCTGCCGAGGGTATATTCGTAAATAAGAATTTGTAATCAACGTGGCGGCTTCTCTCGTTATCGATTTTTTGCTTTTAAAAGCGAATAATCATTCCACAATCCCGTCGTCAGAGTGAGGGTAAGGGACGATTTTGATGGTGGAGGATCCCTTAGAGTTAGATCTCTATCGGGTCCAAATTTGCCTTTGACAGTTAGACTTTGAGGGAAAGTCAAATCTTTTAATGCATTGCACGGTCAGCAAATAATTCAGGCAATGTCATGGGAAACCCCCTTCAAAGAGAGAGTCTCTTGTCAATGGATGGTCGGAAATCATTTGGTCCTTGTTCATAAGAACAAGAGACAAGCTATAACTCACTCAGCTCCCAGCAATTACACGTTTCAAGGACACTGTAGTGAAGCAGTTCTCAATCTAGTAGGGTCGATGGTGTTTATCTTTGGATCTTTCTATTATCAGGGTCCCAGGTCCAAAAAAAGAGGGCAATTGTTTCCGAATGTCGGATCTCGGAGTGTAATCTAATTAGGAATTTTGAAAGCTTTGCCGATCCTTATCGCGATTATCTCCACAGTGCAAGAAGAGAGCATATGAGTTTGGAGCCCTTTTTTCAGTCGGTGTTGTGACCATTGGAGAACGAAGATATCGCAAAGAGAAGAGCTCTAAAGCGCCTTTAGTTTTGAAAGTACGCTGGTCTGTACTTGGTCGCTAGAGGGCGTACCGTAGAATTTGAGTCTCGTTATTCGGTGAACAATTCATCAATGTTACTCTATTCTAACTGCAGTTGGGGTAACAATGTTGAACCATGATATCTTTGTTTTGTGACTGTTGTAAGGATTGGACATTTGAATTTAGGAAATCAGGAGTTTTTATTTTATGACAAGTTCAAAATTACTTGTTAATTGGTAAAACATCCAGTTCTGGTGGCCATTTAAATGTGACCTTAATGCAATAGCAAAAGGCATCTTTTTGAACTTGCTAAATCACAAGCAGCTAGAATAGCTCAAACTCAAGCAGCATTGTTGGAAAGAAATGATCTAATTTAGTCATGTATTCATAGGATTACCATTCATAGGATTACCACAACTACCCCTAGCCGTTTGGTTGTTTGTTTGTTGGTTTGGAGTCACATGATAGCTCTCTCGCTTGGCATGCCATCTGATGATGGGTGTCCCAATTAAGGAATATTCCCACTCCCTTGTCGCAACCAAACATGCATCATGAATTAGTACCTCACCGTCGGGAATGATAGCAGGTTCGCCCATCTCGCTTGGCATGCCATCTGATGATGGGTGTCCCAATTAAGGAATATTCCCACTCCGTTGTCGCAACCAAACATGCATCATGAATTAGTACCTCACCGTCGGGAATGATAGCAGGTTCGCCCATCTAAGGTGTTAAGGCAGCAACTTTTGCTGTAATTTAAATACCGCAAAGAAGCTTGGACTCAGCCAGCTTGGGTCCTGGCTATCATATTAATGATTAAAGCTTGGAAAAAACTCCCATCAAGCACCAAACCCAGAGATCTGAATGCAAGTAGTTGTCGGAATACATGCTAATGTGTAGAGTTGCTACTGTATGGAAAACTAGATTTGACAACCATCTGAGGTTTACCCTCAACGGCAAGACAAGTTGTTCTTCCGACTTTTGTTAACGATTAACAACGAGAATTGCGGACAGCAAGCTCATCAACAAGCAATGCTATCTCAACACCCTCTGGCGTCAATGTCCAACACCACATGTTTTCCACCCACCTACTCTTCTCCTATGCAGCGCTTTAGTTTCTCTTCTCCTTGTTCCGCATTGTTTGTGTTGTTGTTGCTGTCCTTGCGTCGACATGTTCAACTTTGTGGAGAGGCAGATGCAAAAACCTGGTCCCAAATGGTTTCTGAGCTCTGACGCAAAAGCCCAGTCAAGCCAGACATGCAGGCACTCTGTGCTCCTTCTGCTACGGGGTACAATTTAGATCCGCAATTAATAGCCTCAAAGCTGCTCAGACAGTGAGTCGGTGAGTCAGTGGAGAAGTCAGCATCTGTATTCAAAATGCCTCGTCTCCCCTACCGATCCTGTTCATGGCCTGGAAATTCATGGGAAAACAAAGTGCTCCACACCAACAGACAGCAAAGGACGGCAACCCTTATTTATGGCACGTCTTCCGGAATAAACAATTCCGGCGAGATGAATGTTTTGACTGGAAAGCAAGGACAAAATGGGAAGATTTTGGAGATTTTATAAAACCATTTCATAACCTAAAACTTCCTTTGAGAAGACATCGCAGTAAGGAACAATCATCATCATGACAACCTGTGAATCTACCAATAGTACAATGGCAAATCTGTCGCAATATGGAATAAGACTACTGATAAAACAATTTAATGGTCAATTGGCTCGTTCAACAATGGAAACGAGTTGTTGTAAACGTAATTTACCCCAAGGCTGTTTCATGGCTGTGTAAAAAGTTGTTGCCTCATCGAATTGGAATTATGTTTGCTTTTGCATAGAGACGTGTAATTTGCGTCTCATTAAGTAGACGTTTTATTCGTTACCTCCGATGTCTTTGGTATTTTCCTGGTGCACCAAACACACCAAAAAGTAGTTTATCATTTGAATTACAATCTTTTAAAAGGTCAAAGCTAGGTAATAACAGTTTTTGAGCTACGCTGATAGTTAAACATACTCTTGTGTCTACCGAAATTGAACTTTGTTGACAGTTACATAACATCACAGTTATCCTAACTTACGAGTGGATTTTTTTGTGTACTTGGATGTCTGGGTTTTCAAGTCTTATTTCGAAAAGAATTTTGATTGTCAGCTCGACTGAAATAAGAAATCAACAACAGTTTCGCAATTCATGTCAACAGGTCTGAATACATCAAATTCATTGGTGTCTTTTTAAAGTCATCGGAGAGTTTTCTCCGAAACACTTCTTTCGATCCTTTCTCAATTGCAGGAGACAAGATAAAAATATAGATCAAAACAAGCAAGATAATGCAGAATATGCAAAGAAAAACTAACACCAGGGTCTTGCATTCAATCAAATTCTTTAATCTCATCAAATACATATTCAGAGCAAACGCTTTTCGCGTCCAACCCAAAACCCGATTAGGTGCAATTTCAAATAAAAGTTCAGATTCAAATTCAATTATCTTTTCATTGGTTACCTACCGTAATAGCTGCTTCAGAATGTGATCGAAAATATCCATGCTAATAAATATCTTCTTACCATCAATGACGGGAACTGACAAAGGATTTGTTCAATCTGGCCCACCCACCCTATTGCAATAACCAAAAGTTTCATCATTTATCTCAATCAATATTTTTTTGTATTGTTTGAGACTCCTCCATCACTTTTTTCATGCTCACGAAACCACTTCTAGTCATCTTTGCGGTGATATCACACTCTAGCCAACTATCTTATTCTTCTATCAATCTCTGTATCTGAAATTTGTCCACGCTCTTTTATATATCTGTAACGCTCAAATCAAGTCTAATGAGATCAAGATACGAGACTTAGTATTACCTCGAAAAATGAAACAAATTTTGGTCTCGTTGGTAAGTCATAGAATGCCCTTTTATTCTTAGATAAACATGGCTTTATATACAGAAAAGAGCATGCGCTTACGACGCCTGTTCCAAGTCTGTCGCAACATGTTGGAGCATAGAATCCCTCTTTTGGATCAGGGTGTGGTTCTCTAATGTCTCATGACGATGCTTTAGTTCGTATACATATCTGACAAGCCCACATGACGTAGAGTTGCAATGAAGGTGCAAAGTGATTAAAATACCCTTTAAGGTTTTGACGGGCATACCCATACACGGCTGGGCATTTTTCTACCGTAGAAAATCCCAGAGAACAATTTTATTGCTTTTGCTAATGCTATTGTTTTATTGTATTTTAGCCCATTTTAGCCCAAAAAACTTTCATGTCTAAAAGGATTGTATAAAGTAAAATTTTCCAAAATCTGATTTTTAAGGGTTTTGAGGATGGTTGTATAATAGTTTGAGTTAATTAGAGAAAATTGATCCCTTTTTTGTGATTATGAAAATCGATATTGATTCTTTGGGAAATTCAATGAAGATATAACCGGAGCATTTTAGGGCTAAAAACTGATGACCATTAAATCCCATGTAACTGAGTACCGGTGTAGTAGATGATAGCATGATTTGTAATCGAAAGCTAACTAAGTCTGCTCCCTATTTTAATTGAATAGGTTTTTATTTATTTATTTATCTTTTTAAGTATGTAAGTTTTTTATGTGGGCTAGTATACCACAAACCAATAAAATCAAAGTTGTTTTCTATGATTTTCTGGGGTAGAAATATGCCAACATGTGTTTGGGAATTTCCCTGGAAGCTTGATAGGGCTTTTTAAACACCGTGGGTGATTACAAGAAGCCACATATGCAAAATTATTCACACCATCACACAAGCAACCATATCTCAATCCCTTTTAATCGCCTTAAGGAAGCACGTGTACCTCCTTGGTTGGCAAGATCATAAAATGATATACCTATGGATTACCAAAAATCAACATCCAAAAAGTGTCCGCTAGATACATTAAACGAAGAGGGGAATTCTGAAGCAAATCTCAGTTTGTGTCGCAGATGTGCCGAGATGACCACACAATTTGCCAAAGAGACCAGCGATCTGAGTGGACGTGCTCTCACATATCACATTTAATCTGTGGAAGAAGAGTTTGAAACCTCACAAAGGTGAGACGCTCCTGACAAAAGCCTCCCAGATGAATGCCAGAGTACTTGAATAAATCTCAGGAAACCGCAAAAATCGGGAGGACATTGCAAAGCAAAGCAAAGAGCCGGGAGAGAGGGAGATTGTGGCAGTCGATTGGTTTTCCTCTATTGATCTCGGCCATTGTGAGCACAATGAGACAGAGCGATTCCTTTCTGTTCCAAGATTTACGAGAACGGCTCTTCTGTAAAAAGAAAATAGAAAGAAAGAATTAGAGCCGAAAGGAACACTCGGCTTTGAATACTCGATATTCACTCCGGATTCCATAACTCTTCAAGGTGTTCGTAGAGTTATGCCAAATCGTTTTTTTAGAATTGAATTACTTGTTGCCTCAGCACGGTGGTTCCGACTACACTTAAAAAGATTGTGCTCAAATGCCAAGCATTCTAATTGCGTTTTTCCTTGTTGAAACAGCACAAGGATCAAGTTTGAAAAAGTATGTTTCATTAAGATAAGCTCTTATAAGGATATTAATCCACTGAAAACCTATTAGAAGATAGTATTTTT
>NC_081451.1:9875378-9948420 GCF_007210705.1 Tigriopus californicus
AAAATTGTTGTTAATAGACATTGTGAGGCATCCTTAAGTTTTGTCTTCAATTCAAATTTCATAAAAATCCATTGAACAGGCGCTGATATATTTCCCTTCAAAAGTTGTAATTTGCACCAAATTTGGCTGCAAAAGCTCTGGTATATCTACAGAAATTGCCAAGAAATATAGTTTGCTTTTTCAATGTCCAAAAAATAAATGAAACGTTCCATTTCTCAAAAGCATGCAGAACAACCAAAAATATAGTATATAATATCATTTAAAACTTACTTAAATATAAAACTTCATAACTGTAATATTCATAATCGTTAACCATGTTGTTCATTTATTGTGATCGTGAAGTTTAGACATTTTTTGTACCAATTTGATGAAAATACTTTTGTTAAGTAGAAAATAATCCGTGCAAAAAGTGGCAAATTTGAAAATTAAACTGGCAGATGTATCTCTTGTAAAATTTCAACCATAAGATGGCTAGTCTATGATCCACTTTTCGGCTCTACTTCTTTCTTTCTATTTTCTTTTTACAGAAGAGCCGTTCTCGTAAATCTTGGAACAGAAAGGAATCGCTCTGTCTCATTGTGCTCACAATGGCCGAGATCAATAGAGGAAACCAATCGACTGCCACAATCTCCCTCTCTCCCGCTCTTTGCTTTGCTTTGCAATGTCCTCCCGATTTTTGCGGTTTCCTGAGATTTATTCAAGTACTCTGGCATTCATCTGGGAGGCTTTTGTCAGGAGCGTCTCACCTTTGTGAGGTTTCAAACTCTTCTTCCACAGATTAAATGTGATATGTGAGAGCACGTCCACTCAGATCGCTGGTCTCTTTGGCAAATTGTGTGGTCATCTCGGCACATCTGCGACACAAACTGAGATTTGCTTCAGAATTCCCCTCTTCGTTTAATGTATCTAGCGGACACTTTTTGGATGTTGATTTTTGGTAATCCATAGGTATATCATTTTATGATCTTGCCAACCAAGGAGGTACACGTCTTCCTTAAGGCGATTAAAGGGATTGAGATATGGCTTTGTGTGATGGTGTGAATAATTTTGCATATTGGCTTCTTGTAATCACCCACGGTGTTTAAAAAGCCCTATCAAGCTTCCAGGGAAATTCCCAAACACATGTTGGCATATTTCTACCCAGAAAATCATAGAAAACAACTTTGATTTAATTGGTTTGTGGTATACTAGCCCACATAAAAAACTTACATACTTAAAAAGATAAATAAATAAATAAAAACCTATTCAATTAAAATAGGGAGCAGACTTAGTTAGCTTTCGATTACAAATCATGCTATCATCTACTACACCGGGAACACTCGGCTTTGAATACTCGATATTCACTCCGGATTCCATAACTCTTCAAGGTGTTCGTAGAGTTATGCCAAATCGTTTTTTTAGAATTGAATTACTTGTTGCCTCAGGGTAACGATACACTGGCTTACTCAAATTTAACGTCCCAAGTTTCGCGAGAAATTGTTCTAAATTCAGCCGGCGAGTAAGCCTTTGTTGCAAAATTCCATTGATGAAAAATGTGCAAATGTGTCAAAAATGTATGATCCTCATTCGAGAAAACGCTTATCAGATACACTTTCCATTTCGTAAGAGCCCATTTTAAGGCCTTAATATTTAGTCTGTCAATTTCACCGATTTCATGAAAGCATTTCTGCGTTGCCATATTAGGAGGTTGAAGCTGGACCGCTTTTTGAACGGCTTCTTGAACTTTTGGGGCTTAATAGATTAGATTACAGTTCCAAGTCATATATCCTTATAAAAGTGTTCGTCTAAGATTACAATTTTCTAAACTACCGCATTTTTCACCCATCAAAATGCATGAAAAATACTTTAAAGCTGTTGTTGAGCTCATTATTGTTAATTTCAAGTTTCCTATTTAAACAAATGTTATTTTCGAAACCGCAGGAAACTTTTTTGACTAGTATTATGACTTATTTTTTTGGTTTTTTATTGCCATCACATATGGAAAATTAGGCCAGTGACCTCCCCAAAAAAAGGTAATGATTGATGACTCATCAGTCAGCGGCTTCTTACAGGACTCACTTGACTCCTTTAAGCAGCTGAATGATGATATCAGCACAAATTTTGAGAGATCACTAGGACCCTTTTCAAAACAGTTGAGGTACTAAAAACCCAAGATACGAAGCCCAATATTAGGCAAAAAATGTTTTTAAGGTTTCAAAAAGTATTTAGTAAAAATAGAAGGCTTTGAAAGAGGAAAAATACGTCTAAAAATGGCTTTTTCCAGCTAAAAAGTTATATTTTGAGCATGTTAATGGGTAACACTGTAACAGTTCATAAAGATGCAATGCTAAATGAACCATTCCTCTTATGAGTTGATGAGCTGGAACTCTAATTTAATCCCTTAGCAAAGAACTATTAAGCCACAAAAGAGCAAGTGACTTCCCAAAATTTGACAGTGCCGTTGTCTTCCTTTCCAGCTTCAATGTCCCAATAAGCGAAACCTGGTTCGATCCTAGGTTAGCCGAGTCAAAGCTTCTTTACAGTACTTAGATTTCAGCAAAAATTTGCTGGATTCCCGACTGAAATGGGCCAACCTGCGGTCATTACGGAGGGTGAATTTATATCTAATCTTGGCTGAGACGACGACGAACTGGGAATGTCCCTCAATTGGGACACCCATTATCAGATGAGAGGTCGAGCGAGAGAGCTGCCTGATTTCTGACTTCGTAACAAACGCTCGAAAAACATGTATGCAATATAACACTGCATGCCTATTAAAATGCAATCTGTCTAATTGTCTTAATGTGTTTTTTTGTCGTTTCCGAACCCGCCAAGCTCTTACCGAAATCCTTAAAAAAGACTTTTACCTATTATAGTAGATTTGTTGGTTGTAACTGGCTTATTGGCAGCAATGCAAAAATGGTCACTCCTGGCTAAAAAGAAAGGGTTTAAATGCCTGTTATTGTTGTCTGAATTCCATGCGTTGAAGGGAAATTCGACATCCAACATCAATAGTCTAGCTTCACCTTTTTTTAGCTTATCAAAGTGATCATAATATTGTAAATACAGTAAAGTTGGGTCAGTGAGATGGCTTGATGCAATCACAATTTTGATGTGGATTACAAGAGGCAAATGAAGTAGAAAATGGCATTTCATCAGTCATGAGAATCCAAAACTCAAAATGTGCAACTTCTACTTTCACACAGTTTTCTTTCGGTCCATCAAAGATATGTTGATCAAATAGTTTGAATCGTGACGGCAGAATGCGGCTAGTTACCCAATTTATCCTTGATCTTTCTTCTCATAAAAAGCCCCCCATGAATCGTCAATCCCAAAAACCCATTGTTGGACATCTGGCCATTTCCAGAATCAGGCTATTTCTATCGAGTAATTTGAAGAAGACGACACGAGGGATCAATCGGGGGATTACACACGAATCTCATCGGAAATCCTAGATGTAAACATTTTTTGACACGGATCCAGGATTAATTGTCCTTGGCCAATGGATCAATGACCCTAAATAGGGGCGATTGGGAGGCTTTTTTGATCGAATTTCTTCCGCTATATTGCGCGTGTGCTATTGAAAAAACAAACACAAATGAGCAGCAATTCCCCATCGTCCTCTATCTATGTACGTGTCCAGCGAGCGTACTCTACGGTGTTTCCCGCTTCCTTGGATCATCATTCAAAGACAAAACTGTCACACAGTTGATCCCCGTCCATTGCAACCCTAGTACTTGAAGGGGGGTCCAAGCGATTTGTCTCTTAGGAAAACGACGACATCCATGTCCCAATGTAGTACAGTATATGTTCTAGGTACTCTGTGCTCTGTACTTGGTATATAGTGGGTAACTTTATGTAGGCAGCCGCTCAAGCACCGCAAATCTCTCCAGGATCAAACATCTGCTCTTGCTCACCTACGTTGGCGTCGTTGTCGTTGGATGATGGGTACAATGTACGGTAAGTGTGTAAGCTTTGGCCCGATCACCATTCGCATGTGACACACATAGAAAGCCGAACCCTGGCCCTAGTTTTCCATTTTAATGTGAAGATTCCCCCTTTTACACGAGGGCTTTGAAACCACTGCCAAAACGCAGGCATTGATACCAATTCTTGGTCGTGTTCTACAAGTTATGTTGAGCATTTTGGATCCCTCAGCCATATTTTCTATTGTATCAAATGATGATTAGCTGCCTCTCACAAATGTAAAAAGCATAGGAGAGTTGAACCAACGACCTCCCTCCAACCACTGAGCCACCCTCGGCACCATCTAACTCAACATAGCGGAGCGAACACTACTGTTATTTTGTTCTTTTTCATATCGGTACAAATTTTCCTTTTGAAAATCGTTCTTTGAGGACTGTAGAACCAACGCCAGGAAAAACATACTATACAATTTTAAACGGTGTGACTTGTTTTAGACTGACACGAGATAGAAATTGTTGGACTGGCAATGAAAGAGGGGGGGGGGAATTATTTTTGCTCCAATTGCATAAGCCAAAAGAAAGCGGATTTGGATTTCTGTCCAAAAAGCACGCTTCGGTGACGTAGCTCTAGGTTAGTGGCGTCCCCATAGATTTGGTGTCAGATATCATTTTACCATTCAAATTGATACCCTAAAAATGGTATTTCATTGGCCAGGGAAGTGTATGAATGCCTTCTTCCCCCCTTGGTCCCTAGTCAATTTTAACAAGCAGTATTGATCTGCTGCACAAACACCAAGCTGATGAGCACTCCATAGGATCATTCCATTGTCAAATTGGGTACAGGATACCCTAAATCACTCCCAAGTCATTGCATATTGTCACTATATCTGTTCGCTTTTTCAAACCCCATTCAAAAGATTTGACCAACGTCAATCTCTCATAACCACCACTCCGTGGCAAGTACACCAAGGGGCAACACTGAATAACTATACTTTTTGATGAACGGTCAAAAACAAATCTCTCATAACGACTCCGTTGCAATACAGAAAGGGGCAACACTGAATAAATGGACTTTTCGATGAACGGTCAAAAACAATTCGTTCTTCAAAACTATTGGTATTTCCAAGCCCGCTGATGTCGGGTTTGGCCAGAGGTGTTGTAAACTCGCCCATTGAAGGTGTTGAATTGTGTGTGAAGAGGGTCAGAAATTGAGCCATAAACGTCAGGCCAAACTTTGGGAGAGTAGGGTTCAGATAGGGGGCGACCCTGTGGAGATTTCTGTTGACATTTTGCTTGACCCCGAACTAGTGGGTGAGTGAATGTGACATGGCCAGTGACCAGTGGGCGGTTGGGATTTTGCACATGTAAGCAAGCACTGGAACTGTCACTCAAAAGGAATTTTAATGGCACATTTTGGTCCCCGAGTGTGAATTTCTCACTTTTGCGAGAGTCCAGATTGGAATTGCTCTGGACTCTGGTCAGTGTCATCTTAGTCTGAGCTTGGTGATGTTGGGTTGCAGGCAAAACACGGCCATTTTATGATACAATATCCTTACGTAGGAAGGGCTATTGTGCATTTTGGCAAACAAGTTCGATTCATTGCAGAGTGGAGTGGTTGGAAGATCCTCAGTCAAAAACTTAATTAAGTATATGTAGGTGGGTAGGGGGTCAATGTTGTCAGTATATTTTTCACAAAATAATGTTTTGTTTTTTGAAATGATAGGAGCATTTAATATCTAATTAATAGGCCCGGTCTTTAACATTGCATGATAATAAAGAAATTTGAGTTCAACAATAGCATAGTAACAATATCTGAGTGAAACTATTAGAGGAACATTTTGTTATGAAAATAAGTTTCAATACTTGATCCCTTGTTGCTACGTTGTTTTCAAATTTCTCAGAAGTGATGAAAGCCAAATTCTTCCAAAATTAACAATCCATCGCCTGATGTAATCTACAGCTGGGACGAGTTCAGCAAAACTCGGACTTATAAGAGCCCTCTGAGATGTTGACTTTTGGTCGGACTCGCTGTGTCCGGCAGAGGACTCGAATCTTTTACTAGAGCCAGGTCAAGCAAAAAGACTCGTCTTGCAGAATCTAAAGAAAAACCTCAATTTTATTTTTTGAAGAGTCCGGACTCGAGTACGATCGAAAAAGACTCGAATGCAATAGGACTCGAGTCCGGACTCGCCCTAGCACTATCATTTATCCCATACTCCATGAAAACATTTAGATAAGATGCATCTGATATTTATAGGAGAACAATGCTACGTAAACAAAGCTGCGTCCCAACCTTAAACATCTCTTTAAGAGTCTTTAAGAAAGAAGCAATAATAAAAGAGAGGCAGAGCTTTAAGAAAGTGATGGATGTAATGAATGTATAGGCAGGCGATTGTTAATATACCTGCGACTTATTTTTACTTTTAAGTCCAAAGGAGCTTCATTCTCCCAATTTTTGTTCGCAAAATTGACCCAATATCACTAAGTGTCAAAATGTTTAATTTTTTTGCTCTGAAATGGCTAGAGTTGCATAATAAATTGCAGAAAAGAGTCAAACATTGTTGATAAAATGCAAAGTTTGCAAATGCAAAAAAAATTGCTAAAAAATCTTGGTTTGTTTTACAAATTTTGCACAATTTGCCTGATGCAAGTTTTGTCCGACCCTACAATAGTATTAATAAACCAAACTGAAGTATGACCATGAATGAATTTAAAGTTGTAGTTGATAGCTGATCCAACCTTAGAGCAATAATGGCCGTCTTTAATATTTGACGAGAAAATACTAGGCGACATCTGACCAAGTAAACAATAATATTTATCCCACTTTGATCAATTATCAATCTGAAACGCCAGGGTTGCCAATCAAAAAGAAAACAATTCAAGGCGTAATAGAACCAGTAACTAGAAATTGTTGTCAATGCTCTATCCTCGAACTTGGCAAAATGTCGTTGAAATGGCTCGAAAATGTACTAATAATTTCCCAGGAGAGTTTTATGGGAGATGTAGGATTGGAAAAGGGGGCTGTCCAATGACGCACGCAAGCAATATTAGCTGAGAATGGAGACCGACCCAAGGGCGAGTGATGGATGTGGATGATTCTTTGTCTGATTTTTATGATGTCTCATTTTCATACGTTTTAGTCCGTTAAATTCCTCAAATTTCTGGGACTTGCGACAAGGATAAATTTACATCTCAACTAGTCGAGACGCGACTCGGAACATTTTGATGATCTTGGCGAACACGACAGATATTGATTGGGGAAACGGGAAGACTGACGGTTTTTTGCCAGCCACCCAATTGGTCAATGGGGATCACTTAAAGACGACTCAGATAGTAGTTCGCTTGACGGCTGCTAGGGTGCTCCCCTACCCTCCCTAAGAAAACAAACATTCCGTAACCAAACCTTAACCTCATTACGCCACCAAACAAACCAACGTGAAAGTCAATCCGAAACAATCGATCCTTGTTGGTGGCTGAACAGAATCGAGAAAAAATGTGCCTGCCTACATTCCGATGAAACTCTCCAATTTCTAATGGAGAGATAATCCCAGGAATGTGGCATATAATCGAGCCATTGCTCGTTTAATTCCCTCAGAAGTTCGCAGGAATGTGGAAGCTTCTCTGGAGTTGGTTTTATGTGTCCTTGGGGGAGACTGGTCCAATTTTGGGGGCAAGGCTCGTACTGGGAAGTGCTCCTTCTTTAAACCAGACATCCTTGGACTTGAGCATCCGGATTGAAGCAGATGCCAATTTTGAAATCCAAAACGTCTTGTCAAAATTTCCTGATAACGAAAGACAAGATCGGTAAACCCTCAATGGATTTGAATTCTTTTTCGAAAATGGATCAATATCTTGGTAACGAAAAAAATGGGCATCGTCAGGAGAAAAAAAAAACCTAATTGCTTTGAAAACTTTTTTTCAAATTTGAGCACAGCATTGATTGCAGCCAATCAAGTCACCTTTAGATTTGGGGATGATTTGTTTTAGAAATTCTGCGTTTTGATCATTTGGTCCTAATATGAATGTATTAGTAATCCTACGATTCTCTGATAGAAAAGGATATGACAAAATGAAATTCAGGATGTGATTTATTTATTTTTTTCATTTGCAGCTTACTTGACACATCAAAAGCATGAGGGTTGTAAATAAAAGGCAACATAATGGCCTATAGAGGACTTAAAAGTGTTTGGGAAAACGCCGAAACGCCTAAAAGGCCTTCAAGTCATTGAAAATCACAAAATGCTAGAAGTCCACCTTCGCCTTTAGTGAAATTGCCGGGAAAGACGACATTGTTAAGGATGGCTACAGGGTGTAAAGAAATTAAGGGCCTACATGGCTGTTTTTCACAACATTTCTCCCTGCTCAAAGATTTTTTGGACATTAAACCGCTCGCATTTATTAAGAGGAAGTGTTAAGTACCTAGTGACATATTATAAATGGTCTATCGATATCCTGGAGGAGATGGGTAACCCTCTGAGCGATTGCCGTCAAAACAATGTCTGAAAATTCAAGTGAGCGCAGCCTGAAGGTAAGAACCAAGGTTAAGGGCAACCTGAAGGCCGGTAAAGACAAAGGAACGTTGGTGAGCCTTTCAGTGTTCATCCTCAAACCATGTGAAAGGGGAGACCCTCATGCAAATGCCATGAATCCTTTTAGAACAGACCGGGCCGATGACCGAAATCTGGATTTTCAAGACTCAATCTTTAGGTGTGCAAACATCAGAGGGTTACCAATCTCTTTTGGAATGAAATCTGATCATTCGTGGTATGGTGTTAGGTTTTCAATAATCTCTTTTATTGAAAACTGGAGATTCAATCTGATCAAATCATTCTTTGAGTTGGGGGGGTGGATTTTCAAAAGTGACAAAGAACGGCCCTTAATTTCTTTCCACCCTGTAAGTCTCCATGTCATTTTTGGGAATCCAGTAAAAAAAGGATTGTTTTAGTCACATCATATTCAGTTAGATTGAACCAAACACGAGTTTACACAGTTTCTGGTTGAATGATCGGTCCCTAAACTTCAGGCATGTTGTTATCAAGTTCCTGTTAAGATTGCACTTAAACCCCGGTGGCTTGATTTCGATTCAAAGCCTAGCATTAAAAATGACTTGGTAAAAAATAATTTCAAGATTAGTTCCATTTTTCATCGAGGTGCTCAAGGGTTTCTTGACATTTTTCTTCAATTCGGCTAGCGTAAGTTGCTTTTTCCGTTAAAAATTGAAGAGTAAAAGTCACACTTTGCTACGACGTTCAAAATAACTAAAAATAACAGCTAATGTTTTTCGAGATATGGAAGGCAAAACAGTTCATGTTTGGCCTTTGGAGATTCGCACTCATTTCATTGGAAGAGATACCGTCATTGGTCTCTCACCAAACCAACAATTTTTGATAATTATTAGTTCTTTTGCCATGCAGAAACGAAAAAGGAATATCATTGCACGCAATTTTACCTGTAGCGTGCTTATTTTTTTTCTGTCTTCCCCTTTCAATATGAATATTGATTGAGATGAAATAAATCTTGTGGGTGGATCTCGATCTGAATTATCTGGCTCAAAGCCAAGGCTTTCTCGAGTATCAAGAGCCCTTTCGTCTATAAAACAAAGACATGAGTGGCCTCTAGTCCAGGAAGGCAAATTCGAACTTGAAACGGTTCCTAGAGGACCCATGATTCCTTTGTAAACCGTATTGACCTGCAAGTCTTTTGACGATAATCCTTTTCATTTGCTGGGTTGCCACGCTGAACCGGAGTCTATTTTATGTAAGAAGCATCATATCTGGAAATCAAAATGACATACTTTTTTTCTTTGAAAGTATTTTGCCAAAGAAAGGAGAGACCCAGTAGAATTGTTTGAAATGACTTATACAGAAACAGAGGCAAATCTTGCAATTGATTTCGACAAATTTGAAATATGTTGTCTTTTGGTAGAGTAAAGCAATAAAGTAAAGGAAATTCAAGGAAAAGTGTAGTTCGGCACCCTGAATTTGGGGATTTTGTAGAGGAAGAATTTAGACAAATATTAAAGGCAGCTCTCACCGTGATCCTGAAAATTGATCGCGAAAAATGGAATGGCCTAACCTTCAAAGACTCATTGAATTTCAACTCTTGATTGAAGATGTGTTACAAAACACATATAGTTGTCATTTTTAGTGTAATTCTGTCATTGTACTCAATATCTTGGCTCAATATCGGAATGCTGTTTGCTTCATCAAGCCAACAAATTTAAAGAACTGACACATCAATCCCAGGCCCAATGCAAGTTAGCTGTGTGATATTTGTATAAGAAGTGCCTGCAAAATGTTCAAAATCAGAATGGCAAGCTGCGTTTTTTTCCAGGAATTTCCCTTGCTTCACGTGGCTAATGAAGTGCGTAAATAGACTCATTTTTTAAAAGGCTGAAAAAAGCCTCTGTTTTCCAAGTTCACTTTCGACTGCTCTTTCAATATCTTACCATTCTTGCAGTACATATTTCATTTTATTTGATGCTACCTTAATATTAAAATGCTTGATGTTATCTGACTCAAATAGTTTTATATTTTTCAAATCTAAAAATCAAAGTCCTGCCACTAAACTTCATGTAAGAACCGCAATAATCTGTCAATTCGTCCACCAATCTCAAGAGCCCCATGGACATTGGAACCATTTCATCTATCGATCAAGTCGTTATGAATTAATGAGCGCTGGTCTTTGTCAAACGTCTGGAGACACTGAACACAGCTCTGAGAACAAAAGCATTTTTCCTGAAAAACATCTTGTGAAAATTCGTCATCAGAGATGTAAAAGTGTGCCTCAAGTAAATGAAGAGGACTTGAATACCACCCAATATCAAACGCATTTGGGAACACTAAATTCACTCAACCTCAATATTTCTTTTTCTCGCTCTCCTAATTTTTACCTTTATTATTTTGCCAAGTGACAATTCAAAAAAATGTTTTCCTCTCAGTCAACGAATGTTATTTTCTATGCTTAAAATTTGGAAATTGTTGTAGCTTCGTGTGTTGTGAAAGTTATTCATCGAACCTGAAGCCAGCTTAGCTCACTTCAATCGACTTAGCAATCGACAATCAACCACGCACCAACTACAACATTTATTGCGTGCGAAAAAGTTTATTACCAAGAATCGAATTTGATGGTACTTGTTGGAATTTTATCTTGGAATCTACCTCTCATCATTTTTCCGCAACCTTGAGGCTATGAGCAGATCTACAGCATTAGTCTTTATTCAGCGTGACCATGCATGAAGAAGTATTTCTATTTCTACTGCTGAGTCAAATTGTAAACAAGTTTCTGATAGATTTGAAATGAGGGAGCTACAAAAAGGTTATAACGAGTCGATGGCTAGCCATCAGTCATTATTTGTGACTAAATATCTAAAAAAAACTTTGTAACCAAGTGTGGTTCTTGTTTGAACTTTGGTCACTTTCATGCTTTTCTCCTGTCGTCTTCTTGCAGACGAAAAAGGGCTGTCCCGTTTCTGTGGGCAGTGTTCTAGTGTTGCTAAACCGTCTTCCTTTGTGTCATTTTACAAATATATGGCAAGCTCAATGTTATTTCATGGAGTTAAACAAGACATTTCAAAATACATACTGAAAAATTCAACTTTTTTCAAATGTCATTATCATTTAGAAACACTGGAATCTTGTATCGAACGTTCTTGAATATGATAAATGCACCACAAAAATTTTTTAATGACTTTTTCTAGTTCCATGTGAATTTTATGATGTAGATTTGAAACATTTGACTGGCGTCAAAAATTTCTCGTAATTCCTGATGATTTGTAATGCAATTCAAACATTCAAACATTCAAGTCTAGGACTAAATACATCTGAAATTGGATGCAGAAACTGGAAATTTTTCTTAGCTTACTTAATCTAGTTCACATAATTGATCTCTGTTGAGGGAAAAGTCATGGCATAGTGATTGATGCAGTTTTGTAGTATGAGGGAGGTCATTCTCTTGATTATATTTGTCAATCATTTTAAAGGAAGCCTTTTAAAGCTCACCACTCTGACAGATGGTGAATGGTTAATCCTTGATTTTGCAACATGAGTTTTATGTCATTTCCCTGCAACAAGATTGGGTTTACTTTCATGCTACAATATTGGCCAAATGAATGTGTGTAAAAGTTTCATAAACTCACCATCCTATTACTGGAGGAATTGTATGAACTGTTTGTTCATCAATGTGAGAGAACATGATAATGACAAGAGCCACAATTTATGTGTTTCAAGCTGTAAGAAACTACCCAAATTCATGTTCCAAGCTGGACAAATATCAAACCAATAGAAAAAGTACTTTTTAGAATGATATATGCCTTGTATGTTCTATTGTCCAATCATTATCAAACCCCAAATTTTAGTCATTAGTCCAATGACAGAGATACAACTTCATGGACAAAATAAGATGGTGAAATATATAGTTCAATTAAAATAATTATCACATTAAAGGGGAGATATCAATATAGAGAGCAATGAGTGTGGGGGGTTGAGTAACGATAATTGGCTATCAAAGATTAGAAAAAGAGTGCCACAGCTATCTTGAGAAAATTGCCGACTCATACATCACGCAACCTTACATCCGTCTGACCCTTTTCATCTCCCTATCTGACCAAAGGAACCCCAAGACAATCCTCCCATCCTGCTTCTCGAGTCTTGAAGCATTGACTTTCAGATCATCTTTCTTGGAGTTGCTGTGGATGTGTGGATGAGCCTGTGGCCTGGCCCATCTTTCAGCCTGCTCCTAACACGACTTCTTGCATACCATTCTGCGTACCACATACGTGATAGCATTGATCTCTCCAGCAAGAATACTGACTATCCGTTAGTGTTCAGTGTGTATGCCTTGTGTGGATGCTCAAAGACCACCAAAAACACTCCAAACTCCAATCAAGCATTGGATCCATGAAGAGGAAAGAAAGGCCTTTGTTGTGAATCATTTGCTCTCTGCTCTGATTTAAAAAAAGTATTGTTACAAGAAGCAAAATGAGCTCGGTAAGAAGCAATCTTTAACCAAAATAACACGATTTTCAGGCTTGAGTGAAATGGTCACATGTTTAGATAGTATTATGATATTGTTTAAGAACACGAAATTGCTGGTTAGACAACAATAAAGATGTACATTTTTAAAAGAAAATCCTTTTTAAATTTGAAACGTAGCAATGGCTCCCAAATACCCTCTAAAGAGGACAGCTTATGCAAAGAAACAAGGCAAACCTAAGATTGAACGAAAAATCTCGTTCTAAGATCTTTGGTTGCAGGAACAATCCGAATTTATGCACTATTTTGATTGAAACCAATGATTTTGGTGCTTCTTTTTTTGAATTAGTGGTAAGATTCAAGGTTCAGAACCAGATATACTAACCTTTTTTCGGTTATATGATAAACATATGCTTTTCTCGTTAAATCATCAAAGAAAAAAATCAGGTGTTGAATCTCATCCTCATCCGGAGATTGAGTCAAGAAAACTAATTGAATAAACAGACATGTCAAGAAATTTAAAAACGACAACAATATTTTCACAGGCAATGTGGCTAAATATCAGGGAAAAAGTGTATTTCTTCAATTTATAGAAAAATACAGTTTATCATACAGATTATCAATATAACTTATTGCACTTATTAGAGTCATCAGTTATTACTTCTGTATCATAATCCACCAAAAGAGTAGTTTGGTTTCATGAACAATCTGGATACAAGAACATGTTTTTTTTTGAAATTTTTGAGGTTCCTATATCCGGATTACACTCTTAAAATAAAAGCAATATGATTTATAAATATTAACAATTCCATTGTGCAGCACTCGCAACACTCTCCTTCCCATAGGAAATGATGATCTAAGTTTTCCCACTTTGTCGCGAATTAAGACATTAAAATCCAGCAACGTCGATCAAATTTACTTGTTCGAAAAACTTGGCACTGACAATGACTCTTTTGGGAACAACAATGTATTTTAACGTTACCGTGAATTAATCTCTGAAAGGTAAAATTGCAACAAGAGTGTTTAGAATTGCTCAAAATGTGACAACCTCATCCCGCCATCCGTTTTCTTTGCAAAAATTCCCCAAAAGTATTTTTTTAAATCCACTTTCGAGCCCTTTTAGCGCATAAAACGGATGAAGCATATCTTAGCCGCCTTTATTCCCAGGTTAGCCCTTAACACTGTGTCTCTCAGTAAATGAAATTGATAAAAGATGAGAGAGTGGATATCAATTGAAATTAGAATAAATGATCAAAAGTTTGACGAGAATTTGAGTGTTGCTCTCCTTTGAAGTACATTGACGAAATAGCTTGTTGCTGCGCATTTTTTAACGCAACAAATGCCAGATTTTACTTCTCTTCAAAGCATATTCTTCAAAAATTCTTCCTTACATAAGATCCCGTTAAACCCCGCTCTAAAAAGGAACTTGTGTTCCTTAATTTTGTCAATAAGTCAACATCACATTTTCATTGCCAAGAGATGAACTGCCCATGAAGTAAATTGTGTTCGATACACATCATTTCAGGTTTGAACTTCCTTGCTGACTGATACTCAATCAAAACGCAAACCTAAAAGAACATGGCTCCAACTTCCTCATCTCACCGTTATGTGAATCACGGGTCAGGAGGAGGAGGAGCCGCTTCTGGAGCGGGCAGTGCCATTGCGGGTCAGACGCGCAGCGCCTCTTCCAAACCCAGACGAAGACGGCGCGACCAAAGTGAAGTCTCGTGTTGTCTGAAATATGTCATCTTTGGTTTTAATGTCATCTTCTGGGTATGTATTTGAATGAGAACCATTAAGTATAGTGATTGCTATTGTTAAGACTTGCTTATTCTTGACAGCTGATCGGACTCAGTATTCTTGGAATCGGCGTTTGGGCGTGGACCGAGAAGAACACCTTGGAGAGCATATCCATGCTGACCAATATCACATTAGATCCCGCATTCATTTTTATTTGGGCCGGTGAGACCATTTTGTAGTGTTATTATTGAGCAATATATGTATGGTATAAGTTGTTGGGTTACATAAATCCCAAAAATATCAAAATGTGACGGTGTCGAGGGACTTCAAAATGATACAATGTAACAACTCATAGGTAAACAAATTTGCAATTTCAAAACAATGCCCAAGCCCGACAAAGATTAAACCAGTAGAAAAAAACGATTTTTTTTTTCTTTTTTAGATTTTTTTCTCATTTTCACTTTTTTTTTTAGATGCCATTCTCATCACGAAATATTTTTTTCTCGATTTTGATATCCTGATTACAAAAAAGTATCCAAAAGTGTGTTAACATTTATATTGACCCTCGTAATTCTTTGGAGGATTCTTTTTTTAGAATGATATATGCCATTCTCATCACGAAATAATTGTTTCTCGCTTTTGATATCCTGATTACAAAAAAGTATCCAAAAGTGTGTCAACATTTATATTGACCCTCGTAATTCTTTGGAGGATTCGTGCAGTCAGGTCTTGTCTAGATTTTATGCTAATTCTAGAAAATGTTTATGAATGACAATTTTCAGGTGCCATTACCTTTGTTATTGGTTTCACGGGCTGCGTGGGTGCCCTCAGAGAGAATACAACCCTTCTGGCGGCTTACGCCATCTTCCTTGCCATTTTACTTCTACTGGAGATGACCGCCGGTATCTTGGGATTCATTTTCAAGGACTGGGTAAGATTGGGGAGTCAAAGAGAAATGTATCATGATTCATAACTGTAAGACCAGAGATTTTTTAAATCCGGACCGTTTCCATCTTTCTATCTTTCTTTTAGATCAAAGACCAAGCCACCAATGGATTTCAAGCCTTCATCGTTCACTACAGAGACGATCCGGACCAACAGAATCTTATCGATTGGATCCAAGAAGGATGGGTAGGATTAGAGAAGGGCTCTATGACGGAGTTGTCACGATTAGGGATGTTCAAGGTTAAGGGGAGTCGTAAGACTCGAGCTTTTTCATATGACTCGAGTTTTGACGAGGTTTGATTGGCTCTCTTGGAATCTACAATGAAGGGGGAGGTAAAGAGAAATTTGGTCAAAATAATGCCACCATCAGTAACCTGAGTAATGGTAGATATGGTTCAGCGCCAAGCCAAACCAGCCAGGTATTATCTCATGCGAGCAAGCCAGGCTGACCTTTTCTAAGGACACCTAGGTGACGGATTTAAAGCTCTGTCGCTGTGGTTTTACATTGTTGTGAATGAAAATGGCTTTTAACGATTTTTCATCCCTAATAAAAACTACAACATGTTCCATTCTTTGGCTTCAGCTTCAATGTTGTGGGATTGAAGGACCCCAAGATTGGGACCGGAACATCTACTTTAATTGCTCTTCCGCCTCTGTGGGCTCTCGTGAGGCGTGCGGGGTGCCTTTCTCATGCTGCAAACCTCAACCCGACGAGATTATTAAAAACGTTCAGTGTGGCTACGATGTCAGAAAACCCGAATACGTAAGTACTTGACCTTCTTAGTGTGACCAGGGACTCACGATTTTACTTTGAATTGGAGCTGTGGGAAGACATTGGTCCGGTCAAAACTCCAGGTATTGATTACAGGGACTATAACAGTCTAGTTTTAGGAGATTCAGGCATTGACACGGGAAATTTGAAATGTTACAAAGAAGCCAACACTTGGTAGAAATTGTTGTATGTTCTTTATTTCTACTTGAAAAAAGAAACAAGAAGTTTAAATGAAACCAAAACAGGTATGACATTTTCTGACCAATTTTATGATTTTACAAGACACTGTTTTCGGGTGGTTTTTCCTTTTGGGATGGACACCTTGTGTTTTGGGTGTTCCTACTTAGTGATTTTAGGGAACTTTCAGAACCAATGATAGTAAAAAAAAAAAAAAAAAAAAAAAAAAAAAAAAGAACGCAGAATTGCATTCTTAGGACAAATAATGGATACGTGATGAAAATATTTGTAGGAGTTCAGCCTATGCCTTTAATGATTTTTTAGCCGGGTGATTACACTGGGGTCATCTACGACCGCGGTTGTCTGCAAGCCGGTGAAAAGTGGGTGGAATCTAATCTTGTACCAGTGGCAGGCGTGGCCGTAGCCCTCGCAGTATTACAGGTGGGCGGAGGGGGGACTCAGTTCAATGTGTTCTGCTTGCTTGCTTTTTACCCGACCCCTTAGTTCAAGTTCTAATAATGTGTGGATTTATCTCTTCAGTTACCTTTTGTAACCCAATGCTTTTTTTTGTTCATGGTAGTTTACTTGAGTGTTTGCATGAGTTTTGTCGTTTTCATTTTTCTTTGGTTTCGTTCCCACTTCCCATTTAGCCCGGTGATTTGAACACAGTGATCAACGAAAAAGGCTGCATTCAAGCACTTGAAGAGTGGCTGGAGGTGAACCTGGTGGTCGTGGCCGGTGTCGCCGTTTGCGTAGCTTTTATGCAGGTTTGTACTTTGTGAAACAACCTAAAACTCCTATTTGCCCCTTCCTAGCCTGTTTTAATTCAGTTTTTGACTAGGTTGTGAGAGTCTTATTTTTCAAACTGTTTCGTGCTTCGAGGTTTGGCGACTCACAAAGTGAATTGTTCCTGCGTGGGTCTTCAGGCATCAGTGCTTTCTTAAGTGGCATGATTTGATTAATGTCTACGATTTCAAAATGAGATGACGCGTCGTTTTAACAATAGTGTGTATACAATTAAGGATGATCATGAGGCACTAATGATTACATTTTTTTTATCATGAAGTTGATCAAATTTCAGTACAGGACGAGAATTGATTATCGTCTTGCGTCAAAACCCACAGTAGACGTGACTGCAAAGACCAAATGTTACCCTCCAACCTGCAATATTGATGCGCTGATAAAATTCGTTATTAACATCAGAAGGCTACCTTTATTGTGCAAACAATAATCTGTAACTTGGCCACTTTAGTAACATGGTACTGTTGATATCACAGTAATAATAATAATAATTCAATTTTGTTACTTCATTTCACAACTTTACCGAGGATAGAAATTTGAATGGATTGCGATTCGTGTTAGTTGTGATATTTGTCTTTATTCTTCCCGCAAAGAACACAAATCAGGCGCCAAATTTGATTTTTTCGTGCTCCTTCCATAAGTCCAGGCCAAATACTTTTGCGTACTTTCATGTTCATATTCGTCTTGTTAAAGCATGAAAAACTAGTTTCTCAACATCGAATTAATCGAATTTGCTGGCTAAGACCATTTTCGGCTCGACTGGTGGAATGCAATCCCCACTGCTTATAATCAGACGAATTTCCAATGTTCATGAGGTTATAGTTCACTAGCTCTTCAGAGCATGTATTGCCGTTCAATCCACATTATTTGTAGTCATTACCTTATTTCAGATCTTGGGCATCTGTTTTGCCCAGAATCTTCGAGCAGACATCTTTGCTCAAATGGCCAAATGGCACTACCATTGACATCAGAGGGCTCCCATCACCTACGTCTGACAAACCAATCTTGTACCATTTACATTCCTGCTTTGACACATGAAGAAGACGAAGCAAACCCAAACCCAACCAGAATCTAACCTGATAATTGACAAAATCTCCATAATTTGTGCATAATGCTCATCATTTAAAAACCGTTCTAAGTTGTCTTTCACGTGTTCACCTCGTTTCAAATCATTATTGCCACTACCACTACCACAAGAACAACCACGACAACCACAATCTGTGTTGGTGAGGAGCCCTGTACCGTTCGAAATAAAGGAAGAATAATCAATTATAGAAGGAAAGAAAATTAAATTGCGTTTCATGACTGCAAAACCTCATCTACCTCGCACTTCTTACATCTATGAACGGTTCGGTCAGCTGATGGCAGCAACCTGAAACAGCCCGAACTGCCAAAATGTTATCTCTACTTACACTAGTCTAGGGCAGAAGGGCGGCGATTTTCAGGGACGCCATATAACATCTACTCGCAATCGACGATAACAAATTATCATTGTGTATGGTCAGATGCCAACATGGCACCTTCTCTCTGGGTAGAGATGTTTAATGCCATTTATGTCTTTGTCAAGATCAGGCATTGTCAGTTGTACAAGTGAAATGTTTAGGTTGGCCAATATCCAAGTGAAGATTATGTGGCTTACTTTTAATATCCAAAGTGGCAGCGCTGTCATAGATGGTACACACTCCAGAGAGAAATTAGGGTGGCCAAATGTTTTTTTCGTATCAGATATGACGTTTGGGTAGATGACCGAAAAAAACCGTGATGTACGTGTCATGCACCATCGTCCTAATTAGCAGTTTTAGAGCATTTTTCGCTACATGCGAGTGATGAGAACTCCATCGCATTTTCCCAGCCTGCGATTGATGAAAATTGCATTTCTTTCATCTGGTATTTCATCAGAGGCAAAGATTGAAATTCTCCCCAAAAGTGAACTGAATTGTCCAGTCACTTTATCTTCAACATTAAAGCCTAATTATGCATTCATCACCAAGGCATTCTAATTATCGGCTTCAGTAATGATTGCATCACTTCCTTTTTATTCTAAGCATAAGCCAAATATTTATGCTCTCGTACTTTCGTCTTCGAATTTCAAAATCATAAAACGGAATTCTCACTCTCCAGTGTCCGCTATAAGTAGCCAACAATTGAGAGGTGTAAAGAACCGGCTCGGATTTCAGCTTTGTAGGCAAGCCAGGCTGCACCACAATCGCGGCAATAACTATCATGATTTAAGCACATCCAGTGCTTCCAAATCTTCATTGATAAAATTGTTCGCCAATTATCTTAAACCATTTCAGTCCAACATTCATTTGCTATCAATGTCATAACAAGGCAAGTGACAAAAATATACAATAAAGAGGAGAAAAAAAATATTCGGTGCCAACATCTTGTCATCAATAAAAAGCATGGTGACACTTACTTCTTGGTAGAACCAGAGGGCGCACTAGTATGAAATCCCAAATCTTTATACTTCTCTTACTCTTAGACAGTGATCATCTGGCGATTTAAAACTATTTCTCTTTCACCACCCTGATCGACAAAAGTACACGATTCCTAAGCTTAAGCTAAGACAGCCAGAGGCTGATGTATGAATTGGTCAAGTGCAGCGTTTTAGCCATGATCTGATGAATCCCACATTCCATTGAATCGATCGATCCTCTGGCATTCTCTGACTTGTGGGCGTGTCACCATGGAATCCAATCGGGACGAATCCTTGAGATGCCCCTGATCGACAATAGTACACGATTCCTAAGCTTAAGCTAAGACAGCCAGAGGCTGATGTATGAATTGGTCAAGTGAAGCGTTTTAGCCATGATCTGATGAATCCCACATCCCATTGAATCGATCGATCCTCTGGCATTCTCTGACTTGTGGGCGTGTCACCATGGAATCCAATCGGGACGAATCCTTGAGATGCCTCCGATTGGCCGAGAAATACTTACACGAGGGTGACTTGGAGAAGGCCGACAAGTTTGCACACAAGGCCAACAAGCTCTACCCCAACACCAACATTGAAGGTGACGCCTAAATTTCCACTTGTATTTGTAGCATAAGCTTCAAACTGATTTGACATGTCGGTGTTGAGAATCTTTAGTGCTCAAGGTCACAATTTGTGACAGGTTTTAAGCCAATAATGGCACTCAATTATAGAACCCTACTAGACCTGTGAAAGCGATGAAGTCCATCACGGCCACACTATTGATCCTGTTTGAGATTCTGGCAGGCAGTCGGGAGTGAGGCCAATAGGGCTAGTCAAGTAAACGCGTTCATGAACAGCTGACGTTATTCCATGGAGAAAAATCAAAGACAACATGCTCAGCCAAACTGCACTGTGCATGCATTGAATTTTGACATTTTTTCCATTTTACATGCTTGTCTAAATAAATAGGATTATGGTATTGAGCCAATTTGATAGTGCGTTCACTGATTAACACCAAACATGCTTATGTAGCAGGGTTGTGTAACACAACTCGCTCAAAATCACTGAATTATTGAAAACTCAATGGGCGAATGGTGCGAGTTGACTGTGATGTTTGTCTTGGTTCTCTCTCCTCAAAATGCCCAAAATCAGGGTGCCGGACCACATTTTTCCTTGAATTTCCTTTACTTGACATCCCCTTATGGTTGTATTGGTTGAAGTTGTAAAAGATACGACCAGGATGCCCATTGACAACTTTAATTGCTAGATTGCGTTTTATTTGTGCGTGAATACTTTTATTTCTTCTCTCCCCCGATTAGTTGGCGGTGCTCAATTGTAAAAAGTTAAAAGGGTTTAGATAAAGACTTCAAGGGTTATTAGTATCGTGTTAAGTTTTAGCCAACTAATCGGGGGAGAATAACGTTTACTTCCAATTTAGGCCAATTTCTAAGAGCTTGGAGCATGTCTTGATACCTAAGAGTGCCTAAGGAAGAAGGGACCGCCAACCCCCTTTTTAGACGGGCTTTTACATTGGTAAGATCGTTCCCGAAACCTCAACAAGCAAACAAAAAGGCAGACCCATTTGTGAACCACAAATAGGACACAAGCCTTGTTGGATATTGAGCCATGATAGCAAAGCATTGTCAGAACTAGACCAACAGATGAACATGGTTGCAACATTCTTGTGCTTTTATTCTAAGGCTATGAAAGTTGACTTTTAATAGGTGTCCTGTGTCTTTAAGTGCTTAATTCTTTCACTTCAGGCATCTTGGCCCAAATCGTCGAGAAGCACGAGCAAAACCAATCGCGGAAGGAGAACCGCTCCCCTAATTCCTCCTCATCTACTCAGAGCCACGCCCAGAAAGCCAAAGACGCCAAGACCGAGGAAGCTTCTGGCCAAGGGGCGGATTGCACCAAGGAACAACTCGAGGCTGTTAAACGGTACGCCACTACACCCTAGGGCAACAGTAATTACTAGCCAGAACTTTCTCCAAAACCCAGTTCTTTTCATCATGACTGGAAAAAAATACCAGACCATTAACCAGCTAGATGGCGCTACAGTTATTAAAACGTTTGAAGTCCCAGCGGGTCCTAAATATTAATGTGAAAGCGAAATCAATACCACGTTTCCTTTGTTCTCATTGAGCTCAATTCGTGTCATTTTGCTAATTTGCTTAAATTTTAACTTAAGGCTCAATCTTGAGGTGCTGATGTAATTTGATGAGATAAAAGCTTTCCTCATGTATTTTGATTTTTTATCAGGGCTGGTTAATCCATCAATATCACAAAAAAAAATTTCCGTTTAATGATGAACATGCTCGTACATTTTGAGGAATATGGGAAAATGCTTTTTTTAAAGGATATTTTGAATAATTCCATTGTCTTGTTCGATTTAGTGAGGGACCTTTTTCTCATTGTAGGATCCGATCTTGTCATGATTACTACGAAATCTTGGGCGTGGCCAAGGAGGCCAACGAGGCTGACCTGAAAAAGGCCTATCGCAAGCTGGCATTGCAATTCCATCCGGATAAGAACAAAGCCCCAGGGGCTGGAGAGGCATTCAAGGCTATTGGTAACGCCTTTGCAGTGAGTGTTATTTTCTATCGTTCAGAACATCATGCGTCAACATGAAATGAATACTTTTCCGAGTATTCTGTCCGCTGATTAGATTTTGTTTGGATAAGTTAAATCAGGATTATAAATCTTAAATCTTGACCTGTCGCGGATTGCATTCCCAATAGCTGTAAGGAAATCCACATAAATAATAAACTAAAAAAATGGTTTTTTTCCTAATGCTTTAAAGGTCAGAAAAAAATGCTATCAGCTTTGATGATAAACATCTTTTTATAAACTAACTTTAGGAAAATGTTGTGGTAACAGGCGTGAAAGTAGACAAATAGAGGCATAATTATCCCATGTATCATATGAATGATGATTTGACTTGATGTAGTATTTAAATGAGGAGAACGAAGGAATGGTTTTTGCACATTCATATGTGAAGCAGTTAAAAGTGACTGAAATTGAATAAATACAGTTTGCATCCCACTACCGTTAGTGCAGATAGTTGTTTCAACCCAAAAGGCAGCAATTTGTTATGCTGTCAAAACTGCATGCAAGAAATATGTGGTAAACTAGATACATTCACCTGTAATCACTGCCATTGACAATTTGATATTTTTTCTCAAAGAAAGTTTTTTTTTTTTTTGATGAAATGATATACGTCAAAATCCGGCCTTTAGCTGATTGGATTCTAATTCACACTTTCCTCTCGTGAAGGTGTTGTCGGACAAAGAGAAACGTCGCCAATATGATCTCTACGGACCCGAGGGTACAACCACCACCTCCAGTGGTGGTAACGCCCATCGAGGCCGCCATGGCTTTTACGAATACGATCCCACGCACGGATTCGAAGCCGATATGACGGCCGAGGAGATCTTTAACATGTTCTTTGGAGGAGGATTTCCGTCCCAAACGGTGTACATGCGAAATCGCGGGGGACCCCGTTTCAGCACGCGGGCTCAGGCCCACCGATTCACCCAAGACCGCCAACGACAAGAGGTAGCAGTTCAAATAGTTCATTCTATTAGAATTACTTTCCAAGTCGTTCTTAAGCCATGTCCATTGCCAAGAGACTCCGATATCCCCAATCCAAGTATTGAATTGAGCGAAGGAAAGATTTGTTCAAATGAAGCCTTTTTTACCAATGCAAAAAGTCGTGAGGTTGAGGAGTTGAAAAAAAGTTGCGGTAGCACGTTTTTGTGAAAACCACCTTAACTGTATATGAATTGGTTCTATTGATTACAACCTATGCAATGAGGTTGTGTTTGTGCAGATTTTATCCATCGAGTTGAGGAAATAGTTGTTGACTATGGTGATTTTGAAGGAAATAATCAGATCTGACTAGTCTTTAGTTATTACTCTTGAGGTATTTTTTTCCCAGTGGAATAGAATGGGTAATGACTATTATTTGTTTCTTTTTTTCCAGCCTAGTGCCTCAGCCACTTTATTTCAGCTGATCCCCGTGTTTATGGTCCTGTTTATGAGCATATTTTCTGTGCTTTTTGTGTCGGATCCATTGTACAGTCTTCAACAGACACAGAAATACTCGATCCGTAGAACTACTTCTAACCTGCGCGTTCCTTACTTTGTCAAAGAAACCTTCCATTCAGACTTCCAGGTGAGACGAGATAAGACAATTATAAGCCTATTATTAGAATGCCTTCCATTTTGCGAATCGAATCAGTTTTCAGATAGATCATGTGGTTTTGAATTTGTTCATTTGCTCATACTTTCATCAAGCAAATGATGTTAATAGAATAAATTTCAAGATATATAACAACTTTAAAAAGATCTTGTTTTCTTTTTTTTTGCAACAAGCGTAATTAGCAGGGCTGTCCCCATGTAATGAAAATAAAATTGCAAAAAAGGGCAAAAAATGCAAAAAAAATCCTAATAAAATGCAGATCAATATTGTCCAATTCACTCTCTGTGAAAGAGCCAATAGCAAAAAGTAAACGAGCAAAATGGCATGGTAACCTAAACCGCATGGTCGTGATTGAAATGGTTTAACTTGTGGAGAAATGTGACGCTTATTGTTCTCAGAAGCGAAAAGCAGAATAGTAGAACATGAACTGCTTTGCGTAATGAAAATGAAGGCATTGGGTTTGTTACCTCTAAAATTCAAGAGCATGTCGAATACGGGTGCACAATTTTTCTCTTTAAACACTACGTTACTGAATGATTATAGCAGGCCTTATTTCTTACTTAAAGAGTGCCACGAGGATTAAAGCATGCTAGGGTGCTAAAAAACACTCTTAATACTTTATGTTCCGTGAACAAACGCCGCTTGTATCATGGCTAGACTGGGGCAAAAAGGTAGAAAATGCAGCAAAAAAAGTAACTAAAAGGCGAAAAAATTGACAAGGAAGGTAGCAAAATGAGTCATAAAAAGATTTAAAAAAAAACAGTAAAAATTGTTTCTTTTAAGGTGAACATTTGCAAGGTTGTTATAAACGTGCTCAAAAGATGATATAATATTTTCTCCTTTTTTGAAAAAAAAAATCAAGGCAATAAAGCAAAGGCATGCATGTTTTTTAATCATAAATAAAAAAATGTATAATGTTAGGTGTCGTGAGATTTTAGGTCAGTTAAGTCAGTTTTCGATTTGGTGTGAAGTGGCCATTTTTTGATCCCATTTAAAGGGTTGCTCATATTTATAGCCTTATTTCAAGTTTGTTTTCAGTTTAATCAAGTCAAAACCACTGCAACAGCAATCAAAAACATTTCGACCCGCCATTTTAATAAGGGAGCATGAAACATGCCAAAAAATGTACAAGAAAAGGGATCTTTTCCCCATTAACCATTGTGTTGGAAATTTGTCCAAAATTTGGCACAAAAAGGTAAAAGCCTATGTTTTTGGTTTTTAACTTCTTTTCTTAGGGCTAGTCATGGCAAAACATTTGAGTGTAAGTCGGCAATCAATTGTGTTGTGCTTGCAAGCAAGTCTACCATAGGAATGGAAATAAATATTTCTACTGCCAGATACTTTGGACATGAACATTGAGAGCTGAAAATATGTAATCTTGAATGGTTGTGTTATCCAAAAAGCAAGTTAATCCAGCAATGAAGGGAAAAAGGTCATTTGAAACAGAGGAAAGCAAATGTCACAAAATGGTACTAGGGAATTTGTCCTGCAATTCATTTTTTCGGCATTTTCGTTGTTTCAAGTAAAAGTAGGGAAAAACAATGGAGGAAAAAACTCTTCCTTGATCTCAAATGATAAATAAAAACGCAAAATGCACTAAATAATGTGAATCAAACAAAAACATTGGAAAAAGTTAAAAGTAATGCATGGGCATTTTTCGGACAGCCGTGCTAATTAGATAATAAAATACGTGATGAGAGTGAGGGCTAATCATCCTTACCGCTACTGGGAATGGAATTTCAGACATTTCAAGACGAAGAATGATCAATTTGATTTTTTTAATTCGTATAATATCTGATCCACCAACGTATTATAATTAGCAGATCTGGCAAGCCCTAGAATAACATAGGGTTAAGGTCCAGAAAGAAGAGAGCGGACATTGTTCTAAGTTTCAATTAAAACTACACATTTTGTGAAATCATACTTTAAATAGAGTTATCAAAATTTCAGAATCAAAAATGTTTTAGACCACTGTGTAGATCAAAAACGCAATGAAATTACTACTCTTTTTAACTTAGTAAAACTTTAACAAATCAATACGGCATTTTTCTTATGAATCATATTCATTGGCCCAAACGGCATTTTGACCATGGTAGCTGAGTGGTCTAATGTACCCGATAGAGGCACGACCTGGTTCCCCAGAGGGCGTGGGTTCGAATATAGTAGAAGAACCTTTTTTAACTGAAGATTTTCCCTTTAGCCTCTACCTCTACCTGTATGATAAATGCGTGTTCTTTTCTGGAATTGCAGGGCTCGATAAGAAAACTGGAATCGTCCATAGAAGAGGACTACTTGGCCAATCTTCGTCAGGCGTGTTTTCGCGAGAAATCTTACAAAGAGAACTTGTTGTGGCAAGCGCGCTATAGCGGCAATTCACATCTACTGAACCGAGCTCATAACTATCAGACGCCTTCATGTGATAGTCTGGAACGACTCTATAGTTACTAGTTACTAACGGTCGGTCGGTCGGTCGGTCGGTCGGTCGGTGGATGGATCGACGATTGTAGTAAGCTCGACATGATGGATCCAACACCCAATCAACCTAAGCAAAAGAAGAGTGAATGCATACTTTTTGATTAGTTCTTTTTTTTAAAACCTCTCTTTCGTATACGTGACTATTCACATCACTTGGAAGCTGTCATACAGCAAATTATATGACTTTTGTCCAACTTGCAGTGGTATTTTTTTAAGATTATCTCCGATCGATTATTCTTTAGATCCTCAATTTGATGAGGTCAAAAATTACAATATGGGAGTTCTATTGTCCTTTTAATTCTCCTCTCCCTCCGCTCGTTGCGGACAAACGAACGGAGAAAAACAAAAATAATCATTTTGATTTAGGGAGGCAGCGCTCTCTGCTTCGTCTAGGTGCGGATAAACAAACGTAGATGCCAGATTTTATCAAGGGATTATTAGATGAAACAAGTATTGCTAAGGCACTGTGACACAATGAAGAAGCCATCAACTCTTCTGGGAGACCTTTCAAATCCTCGATGTGTAAAATTCCGAACAATCATGACATGTAAATAGTTACTTTATAGCAGATTGTATACTATATGATTGGTATTTGAATGTCAATACTTTGGCAATCATCGTTTCCAACAATTTAGTACTTGGAAAAGAATAGTTTCACAAGTTTTTGGTGACTAAATATAAAATCTTACTTCTTCTAAATTTTCCATTAGCTTTTTAAGCACAATTTAATGGAAAAAGATGATGAAATATAGCTGGCATGCTGCAAGTAAACAAAACAAGCTCTCTGTTTATCCCTATTTAGATGTCAAAGGTGTTTGTAATTATAATCATATATGATTTGAAAGGTCCCTCAGCAGGGTTGCTGGTGTATATATGGTGTTAGAATAGATAAGTAAGTAATAAGTTGTTCAGCGAAAAATACCTTCTTGAAATGAGGCAGCTTAGAGCGTACAGGGCTGCCACAAAGTACTCCGGCACTTAGAATTACAAATCGTTCTAAAACCATGAGATACATTCATCAAACTTTTTTAATGATAATGTTTGAACTGTCATCAACCTTTCTTATTAATATAATCATACATTTGGCCTCTTTTTGCACGAACAATTCGACTGATACGTTTTGAAACTCCATTCACTGTGGCAAGCACAGCTTTAATGGTGATATTTCCCAGGCAGCCTTTAATCCTCTTTCGAGTGCCTCCACATATTTTTATGCGATCTTTAGGAGCGCTTTTCCTTCAAAAATTTGAGGCCTATCCAATTTGCCAATTTGAGCCACGGTGGATTTACAAGTACTGAAACTTATCGCCGACGAACTTTGGAGCAACCCTGTATAACCCAATTCATTCCCCTCTGCCTTCTCTCGTTGCAGACAAACAAACGTAGAAAAGGACGAGAATGCGCTCCAAGATGCCTGATTTGAACAAGTCATTTTTCGCAGAACATCTTATTGTTGATAATTTCTAACACCACAAATGGAGCACCAACTCTGCTGAGCGAACTTTCAAATCCTAAAAAAGTAAAACTATCAACACTTTTGACCTCTAAATTGAAATAAACAAGGACCTATATAGTGTGTATATACTGTAGTGAAACGACCGTTCCTGGAAGTTCCGGAAACCAGTTGCCAAGACTTTTCGAAGACTGCAAGAACGTTCTCAAATTGGCAATAATAAGCAACAACAACAAACAACAAAGAGAACAGGTTTTCGCGAATAAACATACTGCGGAAGATCCAGCTTGCAAAATTCACCAATCAGCAAGCTGGAAGGGCCATTAAGAACTATATCCGACTACTGGTTTTTCAGGAAAGTGCATTGGTGGCATCAGCCTGACCTAGAGGGCTTGTCAGAGAAAGTCTCTCATTTGGTTGTCTTCCAGGTCATGGCACATGGAGCAGTTTGGGTCACTTTGAAAGTCACAAGTAGCAAACAGTTCTTTCAAACGTGTAAAATAATTGTTGAATGAATCTCCACTGTCTTGGCCCTATTTGTAGAGTTCACATAGCGGTGCAAAAAGCGGGTTTCTCTGGGCTCTGATGCATTTCTTGAGGGCCGAAATGATCATCTTTACATCGTCATCTGACTGGACCACGATTGTGTTTTGAAGAACGTACCTTTGATGGTCTTGATTCGTACAAGCTTTAAGAGCGGCCAAGTGGATTGGTCTTGACTGAGTGCCAAGGTCTTGGCACATCGAGAAATTATCCAACCCTCCTTACAGATGACAAAATCTGACAAAGTTGCCCTAACCCTTGCAAGATTTGAAATGCCTCACATTAGACTTCTGCTTTTGGAAAAAAATGTTATTTCGTATTTTTGAAAGAGTCTTATTCCACAAAAAACCAAAAAAAAAATGAAAAATTGTTGTTGCACATTTCCAATTTCCCGTCCTTTTTAACTGGCTTCATCGGGGTGCATGATGGGTCAATATCATACCCAAGATTAAGATTTCAATTGGAAAAAAGGATTTGATTTGGACAAAAATGACTGAACTGTGAAAATTAATTGATATATGCATGATCTTGCTATCCAAGCCCTTACAAGCCAAATAAAATGTACCCTTTGTTTCCTAAAAGCATTTTTCAGTGCCCAAGCTTAATATGCTCAGGCAGAACCAGAAGCTTTCAAGTTATAGATCTACATGATAGTGGAGTGGCCCATTGTATCCAATAGAGGGCGACACGGTTCCCCAGAAGGAGTGGGTTCGAATCTGGCCTTTAGAAGTCACCCTTATATGGGAGAAGACGTGGTGCAGTGGTTTACTTATATGTGAGAGTACCCGGTTTGATTCTCTTTCCAAACTTTCTCATGGCGACTTTTAAAACGCTAACCACGCCACAGACGGAGAAATAAACTGAAACAGACATGACATTGCCTATCAAAAAAGGATTAACGAGGTAGTTGATGGCTGGCTTCGCTGGCAAGGCGAGACTAAACCAGCCAACCCCAGAAACCAACGACACTTTCACCTACTCTAATCCATTTTTCGTTTCGTTTTTTTTCTGCACTTTTCGAAAAAAGTTAGTCTACCCTACAAATAATAGAAACTAGATAAGCTCTGGCATCTTTGGGTGTTTTTTTTCTCGTTTCTACGTTATGGTGTCCACCCGCACCTGTATGTATGTACGATCCCATGGGAGTTTGCTCCTCTGCCCTATGAAAAGGACATTATATTTGGATGACTCTGGTTTTGTTTGAGTGCAAGTAAGAGCGTCCAAAATAAATCAGCGTTTGTCACCTTGTTTTCATGTTTGCACATGGTGCTCGCAATATCATGTATGATGTAGTAGTTGAGATAGTCGACTTTAGTTTGGGTAATGTTCAATGTACAGCTACCTTCAGGACGACAAAAATCATCTTGGGAGGCCCTTTCAACCACGCAAGTTGCACTGATAACAAATGTAATTAAGCGTGTTTAATGGTTAAAAATAAACCTTAAATCCGTCATAGTACACACGTCAATTGACAGCAAACAACAAATGGTTATCCTTATCCCATTCGAAAAAAGAAAACACGAGCTGGACTTTGCTTTATTTGCCGGAAATGAGTACAAGGATCTTCTGATTAACGTACACAAATCAAGATGTGAGCGTCTGAGTACGTCAGGCAGTAACACGTCAGAAAAAATGCAATAGGTTTTGAACGAGAAGTCAGCATTTGATGCATATCCATGGACATGGTGGCTATAAGCTATGATTATGTCTTCAATCAAATTTAAGATATAATTCAAATTCAAGTCCAATGAAGCAAAGTTTGGAGGCTAGTAGTTTTCGAATCAGTTCAAAGTAGATAGTCTAAGAAATAATAAGTCAATGAAGAATGAATTCACAAAGACAAAAATATCGACATATTGAGGGCGCTTTTGGCTGGACAAAAAGGTGGGACAGGAATCTCAGTTTGAACGATTTTTGTCCAATTGTGCATCAATTTTACATATTTTCCAAATCTTTGAAACACTTTCAATTCTGTCTGTGTTTTCGTGTGGTCCTGAGTGAGTTTTTTTTTTGTTTCCCGTTTGGGGCTTTTTAGCTTCATTAAACGTTGATTTATGGCAAGTATCAATTGCATCCTTTGAACAACCGTGGCTATCCCGATAAAGATAGCCATAAAATTGAACAAAGTAAAGCTATTATTAGAGGTAGGTTGGGGCACTTGAAATCCGGAGACCAAAAGGAACCAGTTTTTTATTTGAAAAAAGTTCAAAGAGCAAATAATATACTTATATACTGTTAATATCCACACACATGTTTCAGGGTCAAGCCCCACAATGGGTTCAAAAAGGCTTGTACGAGCTGGGTGTGCAAATTAAGAGTGACAAACTAAGGGACACCAATGCTATCCACATGATCTTGGGAAAAAAAGCAGAATTTTCAGGTTAGAAACAAAGAAAACGGCCACCAGTAATGGCAAAGCCTTATGCCCAATATGTACAAGTAAAGGTTATCAAAAAGCAAAAAGGAATGTGCTTAGAAAATCAGTCTTGAAACCCAAACTATGAAAAAACTACTTTGAATTGCATGAGTCCGGATTGTTTCTCAAATTTTTAATAAAGGACTTGATTCCTTTTTCCACTCATTCCAATTGGCGCTCGTTATCATAAGTGAAAGGAAAAAGAAGCATTCAACACAAAAAACTAAAGGAAATATTTCCTACTTGACCACTTTGCAACAAAGATGAATTATATGTATGATAGGTTGCAAGACGGAGTTGGAAACATATATTTCACACTTTCAAAATAACTTTGTTCCGTCCTGTGTTCTATGCTGATTCCTCATGTGTATGTAGGTACATAAGTCAAGGACAGTATGAATGTCCTCCCCGGCATAGTAAATAGCACCGTACAATCAGGATACTACTACCATGAAGTGTACATACCAATAATGCAATGTGTGTGCGTGTGTGTGTGTGTACTTAATCAAGTGTGTCATTCAGTCTAAGTTTCAATTGTTTTATCTTTGCACTTGTACTTTTATAGCATTTGGATCAATGAACATTGGCTAGAGACATATAAAAGTTGAATGCACTCAATGAGCAGTCAGTTGCTTGCAAACATTACCTCAAGGACTAAGTAAGGTGTAAAGCAAACGACCATTCATTGATTGGCAGCATGAGGTCAATTGGATTAGTCTTGGCCATTTTGGCCCTTTCCAACATCATTCAAGACGGCTTAACAGTCAAACAGTCGGACAAACTGGTGGTCTGCTACTTTACTAGCTGGGCCCATTACAGGTAACCAAGTTTTTTACCTTCCATTGAAAAACAGTCTGCGGATTTTGAAACAAGTTTTTTTCCTTGTTCTAACAGGGAGGACCCAGGTCATTTTGATGTAGCTTGGGTTGACCCCACCTTGTGCTCCCATGGGATCTACGCCTATGCTGATATCGACACTGCCACGTGGTCCTTGATGCCTGTGGATCCCTGGTATGATCTGGGACCCATGGATTGTGGTCCTGGCGAGTGCAACTTTGACTCTTACCGACGATTCACGGCCTTGGCCTCGGAAACGTTCACCCCCATGCTTTCTGTTGGTGGATATAATGAAGGTCCTGACAAGTTCTCGGATATGGCCAAGGACCCAGTCAAACGACAGGCTTTCATTGACAGCTCCGTGGACTACCTTCAGCGTTATGGGTTCCAGGGTTTGGATATTGACTGGGAGTTCCCGGCAGAAGAGGACAAGCGGAACTTGGACCTCCTCGTGGGCGAGATGAAGGCTGCCTTTGACCTTCAGGGTCTTATTCTCAGCTTGGCGATCTTCCCGGAGTACGACCGGGTTGATTTGGGCTATGATATTCCGTTCCTGTCTGAAAATGCGGATTTCCTCAGTGCCATTGCCTATGATTACCATTCGTACTACAATGGCCATGAGTAAGTATCCACAGTTGCTGTTTTTTTGCTTTACTTTTGTTTTGAAAATGAAACTCTTGATTCTCACCACTACCGACCGACCCAATTGATGATTGAATGTCTTTTTTTCCAATTAGATTCACGGCTCACGAGGCCCCCATCTTCCGGATCAATGAAGAAGAAAACGTCTTGCACCCTGGATATGGCCTCAATGTGTATGACGGGATTCGATATCTTCTACAGAAGGGTGGCGATCCAACCAAGCTGGTCATGGGTATTCCGGCTTATGGCAATGGCTTCATGTTAGAAGACGCTTCCAATAACGGCCTTTATTGTCCTGCCGCTGGTGCAATCAATCCCGGCCCAATCATGCACTCCAGTGGCTCTTGGAGCTTCCAGGAGATCCTCAAGATCCAACAGGATGATGCCCTCACGTACTTGCCGGGTGCCACTCCCATGGCTTGGTCCATTCAGCGAGATGACTGCCAACGAGTTCCCTACATGATCAACGGCAAGTATTGGATTGGCTACGAGGATGTCCAATCCGTTGGTTTGAAGGCCCAAATGGCCAATGCCTTGAACCTCGGTGGAGTGATGGTGTTCTCCTTGGACCAAGACGACTACAGTGGAGCTTTTTCCGATTCGCCATATCCTCTCTTGCGAGAAATCAACACCCAATTGGCTTCCGGAAACGCCTTTGATCCCACTGATGAGACTTGTGGTGATGAACCTGCTCCTGTTTGTGAAATCTAGGTTAGCCACGGATCCTTGAGTTGCGAGTACGTGTTAGTGGGAATAAACCAATCTTGATACATGGAGCCATATTAGGTGTCTTACTTATTGCACATGCACCAATTGCAGATAGAGGGCGATTATTAAGTTATATATTGTAAATATAGGCCGGTTTCTGCAGTTTGTGTTGTGCTATTTCTGCAAGGAATAGATTTTTGCAAGTTTCTCCATGTTGTGAAGAAAAAAAAACTTTTCAGAAAAGGAAACGCTTTACTGTCACCGATACCATTACTTTTCAACGAAAAAGTATGGCTTCAAACGAAGAAAAAGGTTTGTACGAGTTTACGGGAGGAGGCTGCGTGGCAGTCCCGGCAGTCGACATTTTTCAAGACTTGGTTTGCAAGGTTATGGGCAAACGCACTTCTTTTTTGGGAGAAAGAGAGACTTGTCTAGTTTCAGACTAAGATATACGCGAAAAGTTCGGAAGCGAGTTTTTAATTAATTCTCCTTGATGAGTTGGGATCAATGCTTAGTGAAAGAACTACACCCTGACGCATAAGACTGGTAGTCATATAAATAGTTATTCAACCAATCTGAATTTGAAAACTTGAATGATGGTATTTAACTATTGCTATCCAAGAAGCATCTCCTATTCTGACGATGTTGTAAGCGTTCGTTAAGATATAATTTCGATTTTATTTCCACTGATCCATCATTTTGGTTCGTTGTCAATGTCTAAGTTTCCACAAAAATTTCAACCCGCACCAGGCCGAGTGACATTGGCTGACTATCGATGGCTTGATGCTTTTTTATGATATAATAGAAAGGCAGAATGACCTGGCAGCTCTCCCAAACAAAATACTTTTTATGGTGCATGGTAAAAATTGATGTAATATTTCTCTTTGTCCTGGCTTTATCTACAACAGAGCGCCTCCAGAGAAAGCTCTAGAAGACGTCGCAAATTTGGACGCAGAAAAACTTTTGTTGAAAAATTTGTTGTTTGTGCTCTTATATCCGATGCTATTTACTATACTTTACTATATAATTTGATTCGGGGATTCACAATCGTGCTCTTATATCCGATGCTATTTTACTATACTTTACTATATAATTTGATTCGGGGCATTCACAATCGTGCTCTTATATCGATGCTATTTTACTATACTTTACTATATAATTTGATTCGGGGCATTCACAATCGTGCTCTTATATCGATGCTGTTTTACTATACTTGATGGTAAGGGAGAGGGGCTAAAAACCGTCCCATTACCGATATCGTTGCTTTTGTAGAACTGTAACGCGTTACAAACTCTAGTAATCTTGAATGGTAAAATGAATGGCTTGCAAGTCGTACATAATCAAGGTGCTTGAAATACATCCCTTTGAAATAATAAGCACCAAAACCCATGAAATGTTGTCTAAAGAGGACAATTGCTTCCAATTTTTTTCAAGAAAAGCGGAAAAATCAATTCTTAAACTCGACTTCGTGTACCAACATGATGAGAAAATGCAACAAGCACAAGTAATGCAAAAAGGATTGGAAAAGTGAAAAAATGTATCTTCCTGATTTGGCCAGCCTTGCTCATAATCTGATAAGTCCCAAAAAGGTCAAACCTTGAACTTATGCGCAAAAATATGAAATTTTCGCCGGTAAGTATGATAGTATAAAAAAGGTAATAGGGCTAATTAATATTGACGCAAGCTATTTTATCACAAGATTATGTTCTGGCATTTAGCAAAAGAATTAAGAACCATCTGTGTAGAGGGCAGGGTCTGGTGTTCTTTTGTAACAATCTTTATTGTTCGCACTAGATCAAAGTAAATCATATCACAAGGGAAAAATCAGCGACTCGAGTCCTAAGTAGCGACGTCCAAAATATGCACTTAAATATGGCTTTTACTCCAAAATTTGCACTTCAGTATGCATTCAAATCCAAAATATGCGATCAAAAAAAATCGGACGAACTCAGATCAAGACCCAGGCAGTTGCAACAAAATCATGTCCAAAAGGCTTATCATCGGTCAATGAGAGGCTGCTTGCAGCAGACCATCTCGGCCAATCTAAGTCAGGAGTGAGCCACTGATTTTTCAAATTCAAGTTGCACAGTTTTAGTCAAGTCTATTCTTGTTGTTCTTAGCTCAAAATCCCTTCAGAGTATTGGCGTGACACCAAAAGGCACCTTTGTCCGGCTCCCAGCCAAATTCCATCAACGACAGAAGCTGATAAAGAATGTACTCAATCTGGCCCCACCAACTTTTCTACTTAAACCAAGACTTCCACCTTTACCTCTAGCCACCTGTTTTTGGAGTGCCAGTGACTTCCCTCTTCACTTTTCCCATGTGCGCTGAACCAATTCAAGTTAACTTTGTTGTGACATCACGTTCTAGTCAACTAATTTTCCCATTGCTCATTTTAAACACTCATTCTTTTACCTATTTGTTTGTGATTATACACTCTTATTGATAAGTTCTAGGCATTGACATGACCAAGAGTCACAATAAATGGTTATTACACTAGTATTAAAATTTTCACTCCAAAATACCCAACATATGCATAAAAACATGCAATTTATACGAATGAACTCGTTCCATGACATAAAATGGATAATGCATATTTTGACCGTCTCTAGTCATAAGAATGATCAAAACGCTCTAGCGAGTAAAAAACTGATTTCAAAGTTCTAAGGAAATAATGCACAAATCCTTGTCGTGTGAGAAACCAGCTCCTGAACTACTTATAAGGTGGTACATATTTTTTGAAAGTTAGCCTCTAAACCCAATAATGCAATAATCGAATGCAGTTGCCGCGTCTATTACAACCTATTAGACGTCATCCACACTATAAGTATTTACCAAAGCTACCTAGTGCCAAAATCATCAAATAATCAACAAGATGTAAAGGAGTAGTTGTTTATAATCTAATCAAACGCATTTAATTACCAAAACTATGTTGTGACCAACAATTTGTGATCAATTAACAAATATTGCATCATAAGGTAGGCCATAAAAACTTCAAAAGAAAGCCAAGTATATCAATATAAATCAAGAGCTTTCTAAACATATTGAGTGGTCAGGTAAGAAAGAAAGTTGACTACATTTTCTGACCAAAGCTTACGTTGATCGAATTTGCAGTATACATATGAGAAAGCGTTATCAACTGAGTGACCTCGACCCTACATCATCGAGTGCCACAAGATTCTTAAACAGTTGCATGAAAAAAGTGAATGTATTCACTGGAATAGAAAGATTGCATTGTGCTTTATTTGGCGATTGGAATCCGCCACCCTGGACGAATATTCAAGAACTCGTGATAAAATTTCCAGTTTATCTCGATCGTGCATCAAAGATTCAGTGAGGCCAAAACACATCTTCTGGCCTTAGGGATAAAGAAGCAACACATGACAACTTTTAACTCAAGGTATTTCAAAATGTAAATCATAAGTTCTTGTCAGCAGTTTTATGCCCATGTTCTAAATATTAATAGCACAGCACAAAGGAATTTTCAATCATGAAACCTTTGTTTTGTATCATGGGATTCGAAGCAACTTCGTCTTGTAAGTGATTAAATCGTCCTGCTATAACATTAGCTTTATTTGTTGAGTTGAACACAAAGTACCTTGTGGATTGCTTTTTAACCATCCAAATTGCCGCTATCACCAGTAACGAAAAATGACATGGTTAAAGTTGGAAAACATTGGAATAGATGATACTTTCGTTTTGGAAATGGCCTAGTATACATTTGATGGACTTGATTCTTAATTGGTAGTTCTTGAGATTTCATTTCTTGGCCAAGCGAGGTCTTTTCACAATCAAAAAGTACAAAAAGAATGAAATGTGAAAACAATGAAATAAAATGGGTTTGTAAAGCAAACTTACCATCAATTGAAAAATATTCCCCGTATGCCTAAAAAAGATGGAATATTTGCCTCTCGTATAATATTCCAAGAGCAACATCAATCACATTTCTGGCTTAGGTTGGGTTCCCAAAATAGGATTATGGCGGTAAAAACCTATATATTTGGTGAGTCAATTCATCCAAACCACACAGAATGTAATCCACCATACACAAATCATTTGCCCTGTTGGGTTTTGCCCCAAATTTCAAATCCCAAGGGCCATCAATCCTAATTTCTGACAAAACATCTCTCACATCTAGCCGGATCACTTTTTCTAAGCTTTTGATGTCAGGACTTACCCATATTCTGACCCAAAACACAAAGTCACATGTGGCAAGACTGTGGTCGTAACTCGCTGAGAATCATTCGTTTCCAGGGGTTGGCCTGGAAGGGGAGTGTGTTCTGGGACTCTCTCAATCATTGACCTGTCAGCCCCATTAGCCCTGTTGCCGCCTGCCCCGCCAAGAAGAAAGACGTGAAACCGGTTAGTTTTCTAATCCAGTCTTCTAAACCTGTTAAGATTCTGGGTGAAGGGTTTTCTTCTCGGATTTGGCACTTATCAAGTAAAGAGACTCATACGTTTTGCAAGAAGGGAGTTATATTTTTTCAGACTCCACGGAATTGCATTGTAATGGCAGAACAATTCGATTTTTAAGATATTAATCACCCCACTGGCATTAATACTACCTGCGTTTTTCATGAACTTAGTTGCCAAAAATTTATCGCACATGAAGTAAGAGGTTTAACATTATTCTCCACCATTTGGTTTCAATTGTGTTAAGGGGTTCATTTGGAGTTTCAAGGATGTAAATAGCGTCTTAGTTTAGGATTGATCAGGTTAGATTTAGTTTTAAAAAAAGTAACACCCCAACCTATTGATCGAGAAAAACATCTACCAATCAACAGACAAGTGAAGCAGATATTAAATGAAATACAATTTTAGCTTGGTTTGCGAAGGAAATCTGAGTTAAAATTCTATTGTTATTTTGGGCCCGGTATGAGTAAATTGAAAATAGACGAATTTGCGGTCGAAATATTGCACGAGTTCAAGAGATCCAAAGATGTGAATTGCCAATACATAGATGTAGAAATCTGGGCTGATCAATGAATAAAATGTTCGATTCAACATTTTGATTGAGCGGAATTTATAGAAATATGGTTCATTATACTAGACCTCGGTAATTGATTTTAATTTCCTTCCCCTTGTTAGGACCATGTCAGACATATCTTAACCAAGAGACCAAATTGTTCCCTCAATTGGCGGTAAAAAGCCACATGAAACTGCCATTGTAAAATTGGCCTCACGGTTGCCTCATCCATTCATAATGTTAAAAACTATGACTCATCCTAAATACGTCACTTACAATAAGAAAGTAATCAATCCGATTTCAATGCTTTTTGTTAATATTTGCTGGATTCCGCCAAACCGGCAATGAAACAAATGCATATCTGTTCAAAGGCGTCACTTGAAAAGAGGTCACCCAGCGCAATTCAATGTCAATTACAATCTTTGCGTACTTCTCCCCCACAAGCTATAATGTCCGGGCGTGAACACCCAGAGGGTCTCCCCGGTTGGACCACACCCTCGGATTGTGAAACCGGCTCCGAGACCTCAAACAAGGTCAAGCCCAGTTCGGCCGGTGATTGGCTCCCGACCCACGCTCCGGGCCCAATGACCGGCGGGCCACCTCCCAATGGGGGCGCCGCCTCGCTCCTCCCACCCGCTTATCACAGTTATTATGCTGGCCCGGACATGGCTAACGCTTTCCCGCCCCATTACGGTCGCGCGGGCGAGCCCAAGTACCGTTCGACGGTGCCCAATATGCCTCAGCCGTATTTTATGCCCCCGGGTTGGTCGGTGCCCCCGGGTCCGGAGAGTGTGGCCACCACGTGCACCACGAGCTTGTCCCGAGGGAGCTCGCGGGATGACTTGACCTCGCTAATGGACGGGCGCATCTTTGAGCACGAGGAACGGTTCCGGGTAGACCGACGGAAACTCGAGCTTTTGATGCTAGGTGAGTTCAAAGAGACACTTTTGTAACCATGGACGTGGCGGATTCTAGGGTCTAGAATAAACACTCGATGAGCCCGGCCCCCAGGTCGGGAGCATTTGAATTATCAGGTACGTGGGTTGAACAAAGCATTCTGAAGTTGGGCTTGCTCAAATCGCGGGTACTCTGTTCTAAACAGAGCAATTACTTTCGTCCTTCAATTCAACTTAAAATTGAAAACTGAAGTCGAAACGACTCGAAGTCAGTGTATTCCTAAGACTTCTAGAAATATGGACTGCGAACGAGCTTGCCGGCAAATTGGCCTGGTCTTGGTCATAGCCACTCTGAGCCACTTTTCGAATTAAAGTAATGAAATAAGAAACGTAGATCTCTTCAATTAACGGTAGGTCAATTTTATATCATTTACATGCAAAGTCGATCGTTTTAAAGTTATGTTGTCAAAAGCTTATGTAGCTGACCAAGAGCAGGCCGAAAATTCTAATTTTATGAGTCCCCTAAGCATAGGTTTGGGCTCAAACTTGGCTGAGTTCATCTATTCGACCAGATCTTGTGGTCGTATCAAGTGCTTATTTGGAATAAGATGAGCGGTTTAGGAGATAGGATATTTTTGCTTCCGTTTGCAGTCCATATCTCTAGAAGTCCGTGGCTTGGGCTTGATTGCGAAATGTCAATTCACAACCTTACCATCCCCGTCCACATTCCAGTGGTTCATACTTTTTCTAAATGAAGGAACATTAGCCGAGTCTAGATTATTACAGCGGCATAGAGAGTTGACTTCTAGTTGTCTTTTTAGCGGAAATAATTGTAAGGGTCCGGAAACTTGAAACACTTTGTGAAAGTGGTGTAGATATGCAAAGGCGTGTCGCAATAGTGCTAAAAAAAAGGTCGCTTTTAGCCCCTTTTAGCCTCTGCTGGAATTCAATGTCACGAAATGTTCTTGTCCGTTTGAAATTAGGACCCCGATTTCAATTGGTACAGGTGTCATGGTAAACAATTGATTCTCTTCTGGACCCTTCTGGTTTTGCTGCTAAGGGTAAATTTGTTAACAAAATAATTTTGGGTCTGATTAAACTCATGAAGGCAGATGTAGCTCAACTGCAACTCTCCTTTTTGCAGACTTTCCCTACCAAAAAAGGGAGTTGAATTTGATATATTCTATTAATTTGCAGACTAAACTTCGTATAGAGTTCAAGTGGCAACAGCTAGACAAATCATAATCTTTCATTTTGATTACGTCGGGGATTACATTCTTTGCAGCGCGGTGAGTAAACCCAATAACCCCCCCCCCCAATCCTTTTAGCAAAAAGGATTGTTATGAGACTCGCTGGCTTCCTTCATAACGAAGGGTTCAGGAAAAAGTCCATTTAGTAGTCTTGAGTAACTCATCTCGTTCTGGTTACGACCGCATTGCATGTATGTCTTTTAAAAAAGACAAGTCTTGTTCCAATGTTTGATCAAATTGAGATCCGTTGATTTTTCAAATCGATTTCATCCTCTATTCTAAGAAGAGAAAGACCTGATTTTTAATAACAGGTTGGTCAGTCGCTATCTAGCTTACTGTAAACGCGTGAAATTGGAAGAAATAAAACCTAGCTCTCAGGCAAGTTGTACTCGAAATTTGATCTGCAAAAAAATAATCATGGCACCTAATGCAAGGTTTCGAGGAAGTTGATTGTTTTTATATTTTGTCGGTCACCCAATTCAAGTTCAGATCAACACTGATTTCTTTCTCCATTTGTTGAAAAGGTAAGCTAATTTAATCGTTGAAGCTTTTCACATTGAGGATGGCACTAAAATGAATGCACGAGAAGTGGGGTACCCTGTCATCGAGGTACGAGTGAAGCTGAATCGAACCGTTCTTTGACGAATTCAAAGCCCTTGAAACACTTGTTATGGTGAAAGTGCTTAGTACAAAGCTGCGATACTCGATTGAAGCTGCCTTCTTGTGGAATGATTTTGAAACGATACGGCCGTAGGGCTGGTATAGTAGGGGATGTAGCGCAGTGGTAGCGCGTTCGCTTTGCATGTGAAAGGCCCCGGGTTCAATCCCCGGCATCTCCAGAGAGGATATCCTTTTTAAATGAGGAACGCTATTGAAGTTGCTTTGCCGGGCAATCGATCTCAGTCCTTTGATACTAAGCGCATTTGCTGCAAGTTCAGGCAGGGGATGTAGCGCAGTGGTAGCGCGTTCGCTTTGCATGTGAAAGGCCCCGGGTTCAATCCCCGGCATCTCCAGAGAGGATTTCCTTTTTAAATTACTTGGAAGTTGCTTTGCTGTGTAATCGATCCCAGCCTTTCGTCAATGAAAGCTCTGAGGTTCCTGATGATTCTTTCAGGCACAACGATTCTTCTTATTTTTTTATTTTGTTTTGAGAAGATCTGCGCGCTAGACTTGTTGGCCAACAATGAAATACACGTATCCATTACAAAACATTTTGCTCTACAACTTGTTTTGATTTGAAAATTAATCTTGATATCCTTTGATACCAATAGGGCGGTTTGAACCGATTCGAGAGAGCGCCTCAGATTATTTCGCCCGCATCGGCGAAGAGACGAACACGACCGTGATTTGGCCCACTCGTTTGAAGATTGGAGCAAAGTCTAAGAAAGGTCAGTCTTGACTTGGATTTTATCCCCTTTAAAGGATGTCTGGTATGAGGTTTTTGAATAATTTTAGACCCTCATATCCGCGTGGGTGGGTTCGAGGAAGGTGTGAGACGAGCCAAGTATCGAATTATGACCCATTTGGATACCAAAAATAATCGCGTGACGATGAAAATGGATGTTTCTTACACTGACCACTCCCACGTGATTGGGAAAGGAGGTGAGTTCGCTGGGCATGTGACTGATTCAGAATTGATTACGTAAGTGTTTTGGCTTATATTTAGGTAACACGATTAGGAGAGTGATGGCGGAAACTGGATGCCACATCCACTTTCCCGACTCCAACAGGAGCAACCCCAATGAGAAAAGCAACCAAGTATCGATTGCAGGTAAAAAATATTGTGGGATTATAATAGGTCGAAAACTGTAACTTGTCAAATTTCTGACGTCTTCATAGTTTCTATAACTGTTTCAGAGACATTCACTCGTTAATTTTCTAGCAAATTTTTGTTTTTGGAGGTGTTTGATAGGTAGTTATCATATTTTACGACAGTTTGCCTTTGATGATCAGTTTCATACAAAATTGAATTTTTACGTCATGCAGCTTAATAACGCGGCGATAAAATCCATGAAAGTAATTAGGATGAAATGAAACTAATATCACATGAAGATTTCGAGGATTTTAGAAATATGGCTATGACATTACATTATGGACCATTTGGGAAACACGGTGGTACCGAACTTGAAATGAAATGTGATGAAACGGGACCCATGCCATCTGAATCTACATGCTCTAAGGATTCTTAATGTATGCACAAAAGTATGGCTCATGGACCATTTTAGAAAGAAATTGCAGATTTAAGATTTAATAGCGAAATTTGAATTTTTCCGCCACTTCAATTCCATCTTGCTTTAGTGTTGCCATATCAAGTCAGTCATTGCCAATTTTGATTTGTCTCAAACAGTAGCTCTGTCTTAGTTTCGACAGAGTTTCACTTCCTTTTGTCTCTGTAGCAATGCCATGAAAAATTGAATTTCCGATGAATGGGGTTACTTGAAGCAACCTCATTTTTTCCACACTGACATAACTGATTGTAAAAGAAACAAAATAATGTCTGATATTGGTGCTGTAATTGGCAGCACTGCGTTTCTCGGTTGGAAGTCTTTTTTTGTCCACAGTAGATTGGACTACCTGGTGCTTTTCAGCCTTAAAATGGCTAAAACCGTCACAGAATCCGAAATTAACTGATGAGATTAATGAAACGCTTCAATATGAAAATGGTTCAGTAAATGGAAAACAAAAGTCTCAACAAATCTTGTGGTTTACAGATATAGAGACGTTATTAAACAATGTCAATGAGAATTCTACGTAGATTTATTGATCAATACACCGCAGCACTTCTTTAAATACATTGAGTTGAGTGGAGGACATTGAAAGATCAACTTGCTGATACTTGAGTGTTCTATACAATTAAGGCATGAGGCATGCTAAAGAGGTAGGAGGATGGAAGGGAAGGAAAAAGATATTCAGGTTGGCAAATCAGGTTAATGAAACCTTTGGACAAAACAACCTTAAGAGCATTGATCATAAATACACATATATCAATGTGGGTGTCTAAAATAATCATACAAATAAATATCTTGAAGTTTTTGTTGAAAAGGTTTCTTCCACAATAGGGCATTCACAAATTCAGAACTAAGGACGTGGTAGCATGGTTTTGGCACCCCCAAAATTGCTCAAGGCAAGGAGGACTAACATCAAGATATGTATCACGGTCCAGCCAACACTTTGTGGCCTTGACAAATAATTGGAATATGTTCTAGATTCAGCAACAGGGATTCAAGCCCTTAATTTTGTTCTGGTCCACTTCACACGCAACACCACGGCAGCATCAAAACATTCTCATTGACGGTAGACTGTTGCAAACTTGAAGAAACTCACTATGCTGTCTGTCAAGGTTGAGCGTCAAAGTTTCAAAATTCACATCAAGTGTCACATTGACGGATGCCAAATTTGGAGCTTGACTTGAATAAAACACTTAGACCCCTATGGGCCTCCATCACCGGAATAAGTGAGCAACAACTTTACAGCCAGTCTTCAGACACTATGCCATATCAGTCACAGCTCAAGCAACTTATACTTTTACAATGCAGCACATTTGGTCACATCAAGTTGGAGCACTCCATTTCAGGAGGTCCAGGTCACTACAAAGTTCATATTTTGCTGAAGAGTCACCTCCTTGGTGACATGGTTTTTTTCTTCATCCATTGGACATTGGGTTGAAGCATTAGCATTTGTGATGCTTTGGTTTTGAGATTGTGCCTTTTGGTTCGTCAATTCAGTGAAGATTTATATGACACGAGACTGCGAGGCACTGACTTGCTTTGTGTTGACAAAATAAAACTCTCCAATTGAGCAGGGCTGCCAATGCCCGCGATGAGACCTAAATTGTTCCTGTTAAATGGTCATTTACGTCGAACACCTGACAAAGCTTAAGATCCATTGAAGATTCACGTAAGGATGGAGCTAAAAAGGCATTTTGAATAAACAAATATGAAAACTCGGTCCAAAGAAAGAGAAAGCTACCACTGGAGATTCATCCGAATTGGCAATGACTGACTTGAGTTGGCAACACTGAAGCAAGATGGAATTGAAGTGGCGGGAAAATTCAAATTTCTCTATTAAATCTTAAATCTGAAATTCCTTTCTAAAATGGTCCATGAGCCATACTTTTGTGCATACATTAAGAATCCTTAGAGCATGTAGATTCAGATGACATGGGTCCCGTTTCATCACATTTCATTTCATGTTCGGTACCACCGTGGAAAGTCATTCCCTTTTTATATTATAGATCAAAATATTGGAGTTTCTCACCGATTGAGTTCCAAACACTTCCAAAAGTCTGATATTTTACCAAAAAGTGATGCATTGCTTTGTGAGACATTCAGATATGAAATGTTTAAGAGGTTAATATAGAAGTTCACAAAAATCGTAAAATGGACCAAGTATAGAACCATTTGCGGGGGTGGACCATGCACGTCACATGTGAACATTGAGCACTTAGTTTGACGCTTTTACTAAATTTGCTTGATATAATCCGACCTGACGAGTTCTTAAGACTTGAATTCAACATCGGGCTTCCATACACCATTTCCAAGTAATAATAATTGTGAACCAGGACCAAGTTGCAAGAAAAATGCACTCTCTGAATCATCACGAAAGAGTTCAAACCTTTGTTTGTCAATGGTCAACGACAACGCCACTTTCAAAGTCAAGGATAACTATCAGATTTTGGGTGCGATCCAGGAACTCGTCATTCAAATATTTTCCACAAGATAACCACCCGGCAATGGTGTGTGCACATCCTGCAGATTCAGATATACAGATCCTGCAGATATACAGATCAATTCCGGTGACATGCTTTCCGTGCTCCCTTCATACTTTTTCAAGTTCGTTTCTGAGTGTTTTTTAATTGTTCTGCCTCATAAATTCATGGGGAGCAATTTTGATTCTATTGCTTTATGGAGTTCTAGCCCACATAAAAAACTTACATACCTTAAAAACATTATAAAAACTAAAATTTTCAATAGCCTACTCAATGTAAATTAGGAGCACACTTCGTTAGCTCTTGAATATAATTTATGATATCATCTATTTCACTGCTGCTTAGCTACATGGGACTTAGTGGTCCAAATTTCATCGTTTTTTGCACCAAATTGGCCCGGTTATATGTTAATTTCATTTCCCAAAGAATTCATGTCAACTTTCATTTTCACAGACATGAGAGGATATTTTTCATCTTCTTGCATAGTCTCCCAACAGCTAAAAATGCTTTATTATATCACTTAAGGCACACTAAAAGTGTAATCTTTGAAAATGTGTTTTACAATCAACGTGTGTACACTTAGTTACGCATTCACTTGAATTCTGAAGACAATACATATAACAATGTTAGAGATTTAAGACTTTGTTGAAACTGATAAAAATCCCATGTAACTAAGTAGCGGTGAAATAGATAATACTTTTTATATTCAAGAGCTAACTAAGTGTGCTCCTAAATTACATTGAGTTGGTTTTTGGAAATTTTAGTGTTTAGGTATGTAAGTTTTTTTATGTGGGCTAGAATTCCATAAAGCAATAAAATCAAATTTGTGCCCTATGACTTTTTGAGGTAGAAAAATGCCAAGCTGTGTTTTTGTGAATTTCCCTTCACAAGAGGGCTTTTTGAACACCGTGCCTGCAAATTGTTGCATCAGAGACCATCCACGCCAGATACTTCCAAGACGTGGTCAACATATTCAACAAAAAGAGCAACGATCAATTCGCCAATAGAAGTCCATTTGCTGAAACGAACCGACTGCCTACGATACTTCTCATGCTGATTAATTAGATAGATAGATAGATTTATTTCAGGAACACTTTGATCATGATTAAATAATGTCGGAATTTTATCATTGCGTTAGCATCTTGATACATCAAAAATTTCATGAGCATGTAATTCCTCAGGTTCTGGGTAAGCAAAAGCTTGTTTTCACCAGGACCTGGGCAAATTAACGAAGACATGACATAGATAGTCAATAATGTTACATTCTCTTTATCCAATCCTATATTGCCAATCCACAGTATGCCAATAAAAAGTTAAAAAGTTATAGCGTATGTTTTTATTATCATTTAACCTTGACTCACGGCCTCTGCCGGCGGGAAATTTAAATTCTTTTCCCAAATTGAAAAACTGGAATGTCTTTCCCATATGATCCTTACATTAAGGTCACAGCCATGATTTCAGAATCATCATACCTTGCCCTTTCATATGATATTAGTTTTATTTTCTCCCATTTACCTTTCATGGATTTTATCGCCGTGATAAACCAGAAATTTTGAGAGAATTCAAAAAATGTTGTTAGTTTTGGGAAAACTATGAAAAATGTATTTGTGCCTAGTTTTATGAATTACCAGTCCAGAAGAATGAGGATGGAAAAATCTTAAATCGATAATATCATGTATTGACCAGTACGGATTAAAAAAAAAAACTCATCTCCGAGCTTGTTGAAGTCATTGCTGTATTGGAGTCTTAGGTTCTCTCAAATAGATCATTATCGTTTAAAGAAATTCACAAAATTGGCTTGCATCACAATTTTGTAATGTAAATCGGACCTGCTCATTAATCTTTGTTTAAAAAAAAATAGTTAAAAGACGAACAGTTTGGAACTACATATTTAAAAAGTCTTTGTAATCTTTGTTGCTCAGAAGATGAAATCAGGCTCTGATGGGCCCCGGATGGGTTTCTTAAGCCCCACTTTTATCTAGAGCGAATTTCGGAAAGCCTCAATTTGTCTCTAACTCCTGTTAAAACCGACAGAGCGAGCTTATGAGAAGGCCATGCAATGACCTCTCTACCTAATGAAAAGGAGCCTGCACTTAGTTTGGTCTTTACTTGATAAACAATGTTGTCGTTTTTAAAGGCGAGATTGAAGGCGTGGAAACGGCCCGAGCTCGGGTCAGAGAGTTGACTCCATTGATCTTCAACTTTGATCTGCCCATCATTCCGAGTATGCTTCCCAGTCCCAATGTGAACGAGCCATTCCTCAAAGCCATTCAAGACCAATACAACATTCAGGTAGGCTCAGCCACAGACACTACAGGTCAGAAAGGGGTCGAATAGATGGAACTAACTCGATTTCAATTTTTTGGCCAGGTTTTTGAAAATTGAAAATGAAGTCTTAACAAACTTGATTTGTCAAATCGGGCTGGCCCTTTTTTGACGGTGTTATCTGGGTGGGATGCCTATCAAAATATTTGTTTGAACATGAAGAAGCTAGTGAATCTACAACGTTTAGGTTTTGCCTATGAATGTTGTTCTTAAGCAATAAGCAAACTGAACAGTGAAAGAGCCCGACAAACAAGAAATATCTGAGTTCACGTCATCAAATACCGCCAACTAGATCGACTCATCGTGTTTGAATGACGTGCAAACTCCGTGAAATTGGAGCTCTTGGGAGAGAAACGTTACAAAAGAGATCCATTAGCTTGGTGTTGCTGGCCAACATGGCTCATTTTCAGGCCTGGCTTTGATGGCCCGGCAAGGTTCACCCCCTCCAACCTAAATGCCCTGAACAAAAATGTTTTTGCCATTTTATCTGCATAAATTTGATAAAAATTGTCATTACTCTACAAGGTACTCGCTCCTGTTACCCATGTAAACTTCTGCTTGGAATTGGTTTTAGTTCTTTCAATTGCTTACTCGGTGAAATGAAATTTACCAAAACCCTGGTGTCTTATCTGCATTTAAGGTTCCTAATTGTAATTTCAATTTCATCAAACTCCTCACACTAAAAAACTTTAAAAAAAAAGGCTTTTGCGTCTTCCGCACGCTCTTTTTGCACTCCCAATTCATTCAGTTATAAGCGTACATCTGATTGAACTTGATTAACGGTGATTATTGTGTCTCAAAGTGTTCCCCATTTTGATGAATGGTTCAGGCCTGTTTATCAATTCCCGATTTCTCAGGTGACGTTCCGACAGAAGCAAAAGAACTTCCACACCACTATGGTCGTGATCAAAGGCTGCGAATGGGAGGCAGCCCGTGTCAAAGAATCCACTCTTCTGCTCGTGGATCATCTCTGTGGTCTCCAAGGCGCTGATGGAGGAGGCACGACCAGACACTCGATCTCATCTAACCCGGAAGAGATCCCGGTCTCCATGAATATGGAAATCTCTCCCCAGCATCATGGGGTGGTTCTGGGCAAAGTAAGGCCCAAGCGAATAATGATTGACCCGAAGGCTTAACAAGGACGGATTCATTGTTGGTTTTCTGATTTGGATAGAACAACATGGCATTGAAGTTGATCATGAGGAGGACCAACACGACCATTCTCTTTCCCGATGCGTATGATCCGAATATTCCGTCCATCCGGAAGGGATCTGTAACCATTACCGGATCGATCCACAATGTTTATCTCGCTCGGCAGCAACTCATTGTTAGTATTCATTCAATTTCTTAGGGTCAGTGTTCATGTGCTCCTTGTCATACTTTCAACAGCTTTACTGTCCTTCCTTTGTTGCTCAATTTTAGTCAGAGAAACAAGTAAAAGTAATTATTTTCAGCTACTTACTAGTTGAACGAGGAGTTAAAAAAAATGATTTTAGGATGTCGTTCGAGCTTCTGTTGTGTTTGAACTAATCTTAGACCAGGATAAAGTGAAAGCTCCTTTGACCCAAATGTGTTCAAATTATCCTGTTCAGAGGAGAGGCTTTAACTCAGAGGTAACAGCGTTTTAATGTTTGGACATTACCCAGAATGAGCATCCACTCAAGAATTTGGCGAGTGTATTTTCATACCGGTTAAAGTCCAGGCCCCAAGCTCTTGAGTTACGAGCACAAGCTCTTAGAACTGGAATTAATCGTGATCATTTCTTAGCCGAATGTTTACTGATTTGTTTGATTAAGTCAATGAACTGAGATTGAGGTATAATTTGAAATTCATGTGCCAACTTGATTGCTCGAGGTGATCCTGTTGTAAAAAAAGACTTTTTCCAAAAGTTTTCAAGAGACATTTGCGATGAGGGCGAAGGAAACCAAAACAATTGCTGTTGATGAGTAAAGTAAAGAAGCTTTCCAAATTCAGAGTTCTGAGCCAAGATTTTTAAAGCCAAGGAGTGAATCTTAGATCGAGAAGAGATCCAACTAATGTTGTATTGTACGACCTTTTCTGCTTTGGAAAACTGGGCTCTGCTCTTCAAAAGTTTCGCTTGAACCCCTCGGAGAGTCTAACTCCAACCCTCGCCACGCATTTCTTTTTGCTGTCAATGTGCGTTCATTGCTTTTACTCGGCTTTAATAAAAAAATCAAATCGGCGACAGAACCGAACCTTGAGGAACGCCTTCGACCCACTTGTGTTTCAGGGTTCGTTGCCTCTTGTCATGACTTTTGATCTACCCGACGAATGTGTGGACGTGGACGAAAAGGTCGTTCAGACCTTGATGAGCGAACTAGATGTTCAAATCAATATCAAACCCAAAGCCCGACAATTGTCCAAGTCTGTCACGATCAAAGCTCACGTGAGAAAACAAACCCATAACATTGTAATGAAGCAAACTCAGACCCAACAGCCATCTATTATTTAGGAAAGAAATGCCACAAACATTTACAAGGCCCGATCGGTCCTTCTTGGTCTTGGCGATGAACATGTAAAGGCCACGATCCCTGAAAACTACAATATCCAAGCTGTTGGATCCGGATTGGCCTCCGAGTTGGGAATCAGTAAGTGCCAATATTGTGCCCCTGTGTGTGCCTGGTGTGAGTGCAAGTTTGATTTTGAGTGCGATTTTCAGCCCTTCCCGTCAATCACCGACCTTCATCCAGCTTGGATTGCAATAATAACAACGATATGGACAGAGATGGGCAAGTTCGTACCCCCACGCCCTTGAATGGTACTTACTCAACCCAACATGTGACCTTGACTTTCCATTTTCCATCAACTGTCCCAATCTTATAATTTATTTCCCTTTATAAGCCACACCGCCCATGTTGCCCTCCTCTTCCCCGCGGTATCCATCAGTAAGTACCCCATCCACATTACGTTCTAAGGCGAATGCCTCGACTTCGGTACCTTCATTGGGCGAGAAAGAAAGAGAATGGGATCGAAACTCGATGGATCCGGGACTTCGTACTGCCGAGGCTTTGCCGCCCAATCATCCTCTTTTGATGGTAAATTTCATCCACGGTTCGGCACTTTTTTTGACATGCGGGGCAAATAATAATGGCTATGGGTATGTGTTCACACTACTCGAAAATGTCATCTTGTAAAGTTGGTTAAAAATGTTTGACAGCAAGCGAACCTCGCCAAAGCTGTTTCTAGATTGCCGGAGAATTACAAGCTATATGGCCCTGCTTGCATTTATTAAGTTTCATCTCATGATCTTAAGAAAAACGAGCCAACTGTAATCTGTATCAATTATTAGTGACCTTTTAGCCTTAATCCATGCAAACCAACTTAAGCAACCTAACGGCGTAAAATCTCTTTGTCAGTATGAATGTGAAAACAAAAAATGTGCACCACTTTTGCTAGTAGATACTAGCTACTGTTTTCTGTCAGACAAGGTTGCATTGACTACTATCTTTGTTTCCGGTATGCAAACACTAATTTCTTGGGTGGATCCATGAATTTATAGATAAGCAACGATTCTGGAAAAGGCGACATTTTGTGAGAAGTCCACAAAAGACTAGCCGCACTTCTCGAAAAAATCAATTCAAACAAAGTCACTTCACCATCAATGATCTGCAGAAGATTTTTGCCTCATTTACCCTGATGTAAATAGTAGACAATGATCCGTGTGTGTTTGGTCTTGAAAGCGTTCTCTTCACTGTCACCGGACTACGAACTTTGTTTCAATGCACGCCCCTCACCACTCCTTTTTTAGAACTACGCACAACTGGTCTTGGATAATATCACCCGACTGGAGCAACAAAGGCTCCAAGACGAGGCTTATGATCGATTCAGTCGAGGCCTATTTCCCCCTCGTAAGCCGGAACCACGGGAGAAAAAATACGCGGCCAACGGCGCTGAGCTCCTACCCTGTGGTTGTTCATTTCCGGGGGTGCTGAGCATGGACGAATTGGATTTCTTGATCTTGCCTCTCGTTTTCACCCCAGATCTCACAGGGCCCCCGTCTCCCATGTCACCTCCGATCCCAGGGGCCAGTCCCAGGAATTCTTCTCCCGTTCATGAAGGTGGAAATATAACGGAGCAATTTGTCCAAATGGATCTCAATCAGACCCACCCGTTGGCCCATGAGAATGAGGGACGGGTGTTTAAGAGTGAAATGGAGTCCCCGCGAGCATGGGAGAACAAGAATGATAACAATAATAACGAGAGCCTCAGCGGAAGCGAAGGTGATGGAGGTGAAAAAACGCGCTTTGGAGACAGACGAGCTCCTGGATGCGAAAAGAAACAACTTGGACAAGGCCCCGACACCAATGGTAGGTGACGAATTTCAAGCCTGTAATTTTGCCACTAAAACTCGGGTGATTCTGTCAAGGCTTTCGAATGGTTTTTCCATCTGAAGTACATGATTTTTGGCCTAGATTATCAGATTTCTAAGGATTTTCTACTGCATTTAGGCCTTTGCAAACAACACTACCACATCAGCTCAGTCATTCATCTTGACAAGGTCTTTTGAAAAAGCTAATTATGGTGGTCACTTTTGGATTATGATCCATTCACTAATTGTTTCATATTTGGCGGCCATTATCTATGTATTTCATTTCCACTCAGAATCCCCATTTGGGTAATTAAAGATACACAATACTCATCGGTAACTAACAGCAGTCTCCATTCTATTCAGGAAGCTACATATCAAAGCCAAATGTTAGTTTGTTTAAGCTCGATTGTTTTTTTTTTATTTGACACAAGGCCACTCCAGAGAGTAAAATTTCAATTTGGCACTTCTGTTTATTTACATCTTTGTTGAGAGCAAGGTAGCTAGTTTTTATTTTTGAACCTCTGGAATATGGACAAGGATGTCAAGCGTCCAGAAATATCATTTGGGAATCGACATATGATGAATTACGTTCGTTTTGACATGAGATTGGTGCCAGGTCGCTAAAATTGCGAATTCCAAATTTCAGCCCAATCCATTGACCAACTCAAAAGTTATGATCCCTCAAGCTCTCTAAACAAAATGATCGAACAATTTGTATAAATTGATAACAAAGCCTCTCATGCGGTGTCCATATGATGTAGCGAGCTTTAAAAGATTTTTTCGTTTGATGAGGCTCCACTTTGAAATTCCTTATGCCCGCAAGTGAAGGTCAGTCTCCCTTGGAAAAGAATGCAATGAATGTATTGAATCAATCAATTGATCATTTTAAACCTTAACGTCCCCGTCCACATTTTGAGTGGTTCATGGCCCAAACCAGTAGGGAATTGAGTACCTTTTGAAGCTTGCCTTGCTGAAGTGGCAGCCAAGTCTAAATTTTTGTTTGCCTTTGGGTCACTCCAACATCCTAAGATACGTATAAAAGCTTTGTTTCCCTGTCCAATTCATGTACAAAGAAGGGCCTTTATTTGCCAGAATGTTTGAGCAAACTCAAATGGTTATTGCCAACTGCTACTGATAGTGATTTTGTACTTCAGACCAATTACCCTTGTACGAACAGAAGAAGCTCCAGGCCACCAAGGCCAGGCAACAAAAGCCCAAGGGCGAGACTCGAACCCCGACTGCCAATTGGGCAGGATGGGGCTTCTCGCAATCCCTGACCGATTCCATGCTTAGGGATAAGGACCTTTCCCGAAATGAGGAACAATCGGCTTGGGGAATTCAAAGAGATTCAATTGCTGAAGAAGAGGCTGGATCCTTGAATCTAAGCTTGACAGATAACCTGGCCCTTAAGGTAAGTTCTTGCCAGCTGGAAGTTAGTTCCCAAGGCTTCCAGAGATTAGTATTTGAGAGAATTGTCTTTTAAGCCAGGAATATGCCAAGGTCAACTTAGAGCTATGAAAATTAATTTGAAATAAATGCTGCGAATGAAGTTAATACCGATGGTCAGGATAGTGAGCGGCCTAATGGATCAAGGTGCTTCAAATAGGGTCCAGATTCTCCTCTAGGGGAGCCACTGGAAAGGAATCAGCATTACAAAAATTTAAGATCTAAACCTGTTTCCATGACTAACGAGTACTAAGTTCATAAGGGAACTATTCGTATGCTTGAAATGAGATCAGACAAAAATGAGAACACAACAATGCACATCTACACTCCTATTGATTTTGTGGTCACGTTTGGCCTTGAAGCTCAAGCATTGATTGACCCCTGACAAATTTGGCTTTCTTTCCTACTTTTAGGGTTAAGGGGTTAGCATTCAAGGCCAAACCTGAAAATAAAATCATGAGTTTAGTTTGGTAGCATTGTGATACAATTTTCAAATGTTTTCATTGCAATCACAGCTTCCATCTGACATTAGTGTCCGTTAATCATGCTATATGAATTTAATTTTCATATTTCAACAGTGCCTAGCCCTGGCCAGTGGCGCTCCTTAACAAGAATGTGGGCCCAATTGGAAGCACTGTGCATTATTCCTAAAATATAATTGCTGTTTTAGAATTATTTACAAGATCATAATTCACTCATGAGAGGGCGAAGACGAATTGGAATTTGAGATAAGTATTGTCAAGAGTCTTATGAACGCAATATAGCATATCCCCCTTACATAGTACAAGGAATTTGTTTAAAATTATCTTCAAAACAAGCAATGAAATTAAGTGAGAACATGATTTTTTTGGACAACCGGTGTGTTCGATCCGTTTGTTAACATTAGTATTTGCTTTTATTGGACCACTGCAGTTTCTTTTTCACTCAAATATTGCAATGATATTGCACTGTTTGCCAATGAATCAAGCGTTTCTAAGGATGTAAAAGGAAATATATATTTTTGCTTTTTCTAATTGTTGCACAAACGATGAAATGTTTTTTTTTTCCTGTTTTTACTGCAATATTTTTTCGGAAAAATGATAGCCCCAGTAGCATGCAATTTTGGTACAATTCTGTTTTCTGAACCTTTATTTTATTGAAACAAGTCCCAAAGGCAATCAGAAAGACGGAATACTTCATTTTTGATTCAATGTACTGCAAATAAGGAAAATGGCGCTGAAAAGTCCAACTTTGTGCGAGCACTTATATGCCGACGCATCGCGCCGATAACTCTATCGTCTTTTAAACCCCTTGAAAGGCTAAAACACAACAACCTTACGGAAGTTTGAAGGGTGATGAGCACACTGTTTGACTCTTGTTATAAAAATCCGAATATGGTGTATCCGGATTGCATTTTGCTTTCCTTAGTACCCAATCACTGTCTCAAAACGTTGATGTTGTCCCAATGACTGAGAACTACCGTCATTTACTTCAAGTGACACAAGGCCCAAATACGCAAAAAAATCTCCCCTGTATGATTCTAGAATTCCTCCCCGATTCCAAGGAGGACAAAATCCACGTCAATGGCGGGATCGTCGTCGGAGGCGCCCAGTTATGCGGCTGCAGCCCAAGGCCAAGGCCAAGGCCAAGGATCGCTCTCAGCCCTCCAAGAGAGGGAGAAGAAAAGGCGTGGGAGCGTCAGTGGGGGTGGTGACTCAATATGGAACCAAAGTGCTCTGGAGGTCGTGCCGCTGCCCAATCGATTCATCAATCCGAATGCGAGCTTGCCGAAAGTGCTCACTGATCACGGCTTGGCTCAGTACACAGACTTGTTCCTTCGCCATGAGTTGGATCTGATCGCGTTCTCCACATTGGATGAGGAGGATTTCAAGGAGCTTGGCATCCAATCTTTGGGAGTCAGAGACAAGATGAGGGTATTGGCTCACCGTAAGTAACATGAGAGTACTTCATTTTCACACGGAGGGTATTATTAATCAGTGATATTTTCACATCCCTACCCTAAACCTGTTCGATGTGAGCCCACATACTCATTCATACTAGCTTTCTTTGCTAAATAAACACAAGGAACAATTTTTGTTCAATAAGTATCTTTAAAAGTAGCTCATATTAGTATATTAATGCACTTAAAATACATTTTTAAGTACCTTTGTGCAACACCTAGTCAAACAATATTATCAGAAATCTTAGTTATGCACTGACATCAAATTTTATCAATGGCTATTCAGCAGTTGCTTAGTTATTGAAAGTTGCATTTTGCAATAAAATAGATCGGAAAGTGACATAAACCTACTTTAGTTAATTGCAAAAAACAAATGATTGTGCTTTCATGATAGCATGAAAATAAATGATATTCTTTCAGTTTCATAGACATTTCCCTAAAGCCTAAAATTGATTAATATAGGCACCTAAAATCTCCTAAATATTTGACATTTCCAATTATTCTTTCTTAAACTTGGCAAGGTAGACTAGCCAATCTTGTGGTTGAAATTTTACAAGGATACATCTGCCAGTTTCATTTTCAAATTTGCCACTTTTTGCACGGATTGTTTTCTACGTACCAAAAGCATTTTCATCAAATGGTAATAAAAATGGTTGAAACTTCACGATCACAAATCAATAAAATCATGGTCAACAATTATGATATTATACTTAAGAATTGTTTATTTTAAGTAAGTTTTAAGTGATATCATAAACTATTTTTTTTTTCTGCATGCTTTTGAGAAATGGAACGTTTTCATTTATTTTTGGGACATTGAAAAAGCATATTATATTTCTTGGCAATTTCTATAAGGTATAACCAAAACATTTTGCAACCAAATTTGGTGCAAATTACAACTTTTGAAGGGTAATATATCAGCGCCTGTTCAATGGATTTTTATGAAATTTGAATTGAAGGCGTAACTAAGGATGCTCACAATGTCGATTAATAACGATTTCAAAAATACTATCTTTCAATAGGTTTTCAGTGGATTAATATCCTTATTAGAGCTACTTTTAATGACACATACTTTTTCAAACTTGGTCCTTGTACTGTTTCAACAAGGAAAAACGCAACTAGAAGGCTTGGCATTTGAGCATAATCTTTTTAAGTGTAGTCGGAACCACCGTATACTGGAATGAGGAAAGTATAAACATTTTTCACTGTTCCGAGGTCGGACTGGTGATAGATAGTCTTTTATTCCAAGCAATATTTAGAGTTGACCACCTCTGCATTATTCAATCACTGGTTTTAATCTGTTCAACACAATCTTTTCGTTTCTCCAGGGAGTTGGTTGGCTCGCAGGACGTCAAAAAAAAACGGACCAATATTTCCTTTTGGGATTTTTTTTGACGTGTTTCAGCTCTATGAAGCAAAGTTCAACGTTTACTTATTGTGAACATTTAGACAGTTTGTTTGCTGGTACATGTCAGTGATGCAGATTTGGCGCTTCAAACACGGTTTATTAAAACTAATTCTATTTCCAGGAGCGGTACGGAAGTCGAAAAAAATAGGCATTAGTATGGGTTCTCATAAGTGGAGAGTCAGACTGGGTGGTGGATAGAATCTTTTTGCCTAGATGATGGAAGAGAAGTAAAATGAATGTTTTGTTAACCACCCTTGCGCTCCAAGAAAATCAAGAAAGGGGATGTAGGGATCAATAGAACAATAAAAAAAAAATGGTGTCAGCGAATTCCATTTAGATGGAGTTTTGGCTTGAAGTGCGTTTACGAGCCAATTCAACTTTGCTTGATAAATACCATTTACAATATAGCTACAAACCTTATCCACACACCAACATAAGAATGGGTCATCAATATCCAAGGATGAGTTCGTTTGGGATGGTTTATTCTTCCGCTTGATAAAAGTAGTGTATCCATCTCATTTCGACATCGATATAATGAAAGCGTTTCAAATCAATCTGAGCAAGAGCTCAATCAGTTGCCTTACCACAAAGGAACTTGACCTCATCGAATCTATGGAGAGATTTTTGACTGCCCTTGGTTGCCTTTCAGGAATTCGCGAAGTCCACGTTGATAATTGGTAGAGAGAGGTCATCACTCTTTGGCCTTGGGACTTAACTGATTGATGTTCCACGACTGCCAATACCTGATATATGTACTGACCAAGTGATACAAAAAAAACCATCCCTCTCATGGTCATTTTGAGAAGAACAGAGAGGACGACGAACGAAGAATATATAAATACAACCCATTGCCATGATCCATCCATCCATTAAGAATTCTGATATGATCCCTCTTCCCTGAAGCGACGAATCACTTATTATCCCACCATCATGATTATAATATTACTTGTTTTGACTTTGTTATCATGATCTAATTATCAACTGCTTTGTTCCGGTATGTATGGAAATATAGATGAATGAGAAGACGAGAGTGGAGAGAAGAATGGACCCCCTCCATCGAAGTGACAAGACTCGTTTTTTTGAGGATTATCATTCGGAATTATTCCCCTCAGTTTCCCTATCGACCACTTTTTGATGTTGTGCTCTATCATTAATTCATCTCGAGAACCAATGAAATGTCTATCTAAAACTGTCGATTATGAAGCCATTCTCAAAGCCAGAAAGGGCGGTGATTTTAAAATAAAGAACCTGTTCGTGTTCCCAAAATTTTGACGTCCTTGTCGAACTGATTCTTGACGATTCAATAGAATTGTCAATGGGGTTTCCTCAATTTGCCTGCGCAGTGCTGATTGGTTACATCAAAAGTAAAATAATCCGGATCAGTAAAATAGAGGTGAAGGAAGTGGGAAATTCGAATTGAAAGGAAATCGTCATATTTAGGGTCAAAGTTTCGGTTGTTCAAGTCAATGATTTTGTCCAAAAATGTTATTGTAATATAACACTTCGGCGGAAAATTCAGAATCAGCCATAATAAGAATCCAATTTGCCACATTGACATTTGAGATTTAACCACAATTAAAAAACAAGGATGCCCCTAGGAATTTCCTTGAGCAAATTCCTTTCTGATAACGTTTACTTGTACATATTGGGCATAAGGCTTTGCCATTACTGGTGGCCGTTTTCTTTGTTTCTAACCCTGAAAATTCAGCTTTTTCCAAGATTAAATGGATAGCATTTGTGTCCCTTATTTTGTCACTCTTAATTTGCACACCCAGCTCGTACAAGCCTTTTTGAACCCATTGTGGGGCTTGACCCTGAAACATGTGTGTGGATATTAAAGTATATTATTTGCTCTTTGAACTTTTTTCAAATAAAAAACTGGTTCCTTTTGGTCTCCGGATTTCAAGTGCCCCAACCTACCTCTAATAATAGCTTTACTTTGTTCAATTTTATGGCTATCTTTATCGGGATAGCCACGGTTGTTCAAAGGATGCAATTGATACTTGCCATAAATCAACGTTTAATGAAGCTAAAAAGCCCCAAACGGGAAACAAAAAAAAACTCACTCAGGACCACACGAAAACACAGACAGAATTGAAAGTGTTTCAAAGATTTGGAAAATATGTAAAATTGATGCACAATTGGACAAAAATCGTTCAAACTGAGATTCCTGGTCCAACCTTTTTGTCCAGCCAAAGGCGCCCTCAATATGTCGATATTTTTGTCTTTGTGAATTCATTCTTCATTGACTTATTATTTCTTAGACTATCTACTTTGAACTGATTCGAAAACTACTAGCCTCCAAACTTTGCTTCATTGGACTTGAATTTGAATTATATCTTAAATTTGATTGAAGACATAATCATAGCTTATAGCCACCGTGTCCATGGATATGCATCAAATGCTGACTTCTCGTTCAAAACCTATTGCATTTTTTCTGACGTGTTACTGCCTGACGTACTCAGACGCTCACATCTTGATTTGTGTACGTTAATTAGAAGATCCTTGTTCTCATTTCCTGCAAATAAAGCAAAGTCCAGCTCGTGTTTTCTTTTTTCGAATGGGATAAGGATAACCGTTTGTTTGTTGCTGTCAATTGACGTGTGTACTATGACGGATTTAAGGTTTATTTTTAACCATTAAACACGTTTGATTACATTTGTTATCAGTGCAACTTGCGTGGTTGAAAGGGCCTTCCCAAGATGATTTTTGTCGTCCTGAAGATAGCTGTACATTGAACAGTACCCAAACCCTGAAAATTCAGCTTTTGCCAAATCAAATGGATAGCATTTGTGTCCTTACTTTGTCACTCTTAGTTTGCACACCCAGCTCGTACAAGTCTTTTTGAACCCTTTGTGTGGCTTGAACATGAAAGATGCGTGTGTAGTAATTGACACACCACAGAAATTGGACCGAATGAATAGTTTTCTAAGCACATTTCTTTATATGTTGCAATCCATATAGTTTTGGTTAGAGCAAAGCAATAATAATAATTTATTGTATGTAGGCCAGAAAATTATTGTTCACATTTTCCAACGGTTTCACTTTTCCCCTTCATTATGATCTTCATTAATGGGCTTGAATCTTTCGAATACCATGTATACCACCACCACCACCACCACCATTTTGTCCCATTCAATGAAAAGAATATCTAGGCTTGACTTTGCTTTGTTTGCGTGAAATGAGGAGCATCTATTGATTAACATGGACAAATCAAAATGTATCAGTACGTTTGTCAGATAATAACACGTCAGACAATATGTACTGAGGTTTGAAAAAAAGGTCAGCATTTAATGCAAAGGGATGGTGAAGGTGTTCATGATTTAGAATTATGTGCTAGATGAAATCTATGACTTTCTGGTTTTTTTAATTGAAAGACAAGACGCAAGGATTTCGCTATTTTGTTACGTTTTCGTTACTCTTCTTCCCTTGAAATATTAGTCATATAATATGGTACATGACATTAGTAAATTTGTACTAAAATAAGTAAACATAATTCGCTATAGTTGTGAATTTTTCCAAGTAATAACTAGAACATATTGCAAACTAAAACACAATTAGGAAGTTTTTGATTAAGCAATACATTTTCCATTAATCTTCAAGTTTATGAAGAAAAAAAACTAGTGGTTACCAATCATGAAGCAACAACTTGGCTGCTTTTTCTTATTCAAAGTAAGATTTACTTGATCTTACAAACTACTGCATTTTTTTTCTCTTATTTACATTGTTTAGAAGCACAATTTTTTTTGAGTGAGTGTGGCGGAGCATGAAAATCATCAAATCAGTAAATCCTTTGATTTTGATCGGATTATGGTATTCGAAAGATTCAAGCCCATTAATGAAGATCATAATGAAGGGGAAAAGCGAAACCGTTAGAAAATGTGAACAATAATTTTCTGGCCTACATTCAATAAATTATTATTATTGCTTGCTCTAACCAAAACTATATGGATTGCATCATATAAAGATATGTGCTTAGAAAACTATTCATTCGGTCCAATTTCTGTGGTGTGTCAATTATCAGAAACCTGGACTGAAAACGTTTTTTCCTTATTTGGAGTGAATGGCTCAAATCCTTCAACGACACATTCAGAAGCCAAATATCATAAATAAAGGAAAAAGATGGAAAAAACAAAACAAAAGCAAATATTTAGTTTTTGACAAGTCGGTAAGAAACGTAAATTGTATGACGGGTTGCAAGATAAAATACGGAAGTACCTTTCACATTTGTTTATCCTATTTTTCATGCTGATTCCTCATATGTAAGTCAAGGAGACTTACAAGGAGAGTCAACTAGCCTTAAATGTATGTTTTGATAACACCATTAAATAAGGGGGCTTTGAAGCTAATGAGTGTGTATTTTATTAAGCATCATACGATCAAGGCATACATCTTTATCTTTGCATTTATACGTTGTGGCATTTAAGATCAAACAAGATCTGTTCGAGACTTATAAAAGTTGAATGCACTCAATGAGCAGTCAGTTGCTTGCAAACATTACCTCAAGGACTAAGTAAGGTGTAAAGCAAACGACCATTCATTGATTGGCAGCATGAGGTCAATTGGATTAGTCTTGGCCATTTTGGCCCTTTCCAATATCATTCAAGACGGCTTAACAGTCAAACAGTCGGACAAACTGGTGGTCTGCTACTTTACTAGCTGGGCCCATTACAGGTAACCAAGTTTTTTACCTTCCATTGAAAAACAGTCTGCGGATTTTGAAACAAGTTTTTTCCTTGTTCTAACAGGGAGGACCCAGGTCATTTTGATGTAGCTTGGGTTGACCCCACCCTGTGCTCCCATGGGATCTACGCCTATGCTGATATCGACACTGCCACGTGGTCCTTGATGCCTGTGGATCCCTGGTATGATCTGGGACCCATGGATTGTGGTCCTGGCGAGTGCAACTTTGACTCTTACCGACGATTCACGGCCTTGGCCTCGGAAACGTTCACCCCCATGCTTTCTGTTGGTGGATATAATGAAGGTCCTGACAAGTTCTCGGATATGGCCAAGGACCCAGTCAAACGACAGGCTTTCATTGACAGCTCCGTGGACTACCTTCAGCGTTATGGGTTCCAGGGTTTGGATATTGACTGGGAGTTCCCGGCAGAAGAGGACAAGCGGAACTTGGACCTCCTCGTGGGCGAGATGAAGGCTGCCTTTGACCTTCAGGGTCTTATTCTCAGCTTGGCGATCTTCCCGGAGTACGACCGGGTTGATTTGGGCTATGATATTCCGTTCCTGTCTGAAAATGCGGATTTCCTCAGTGCCATTGCCTATGATTACCATTCGTACTACAATGGCCATGAGTAAGTATCCACAGTTGCTGTTTTTTTGCTTTACTTTTGTTTTGAAAATGAAACTCTTGATTCTCACCACTACCGACCGACCCAATTGATGATTGAATGTCTTTTTTTCCAATTAGATTCACGGCTCACGAGGCCCCCATCTTCCGGATCAATGAAGAAGAAGACGTCCTGCACCCTGGATATGGCCTCAATGTGTATGACGGGATTCGATATCTTCTACAGAAGGGTGGCGATCCAACCAAGCTGGTCATGGGTATTCCGGCTTATGGCAATGGCTTCATGTTAGAAGACGCTTCCAATAACGGCCTTTATTGTCCTGCCGCTGGTGCAATCAATCCCGGCCCAATCATGCACTCCAGTGGCTCTTGGAGCTTCCAGGAGATCCTCAAGATCCAACAGGATGATGCCCTCACGTACTTGCCGGGTGCCACTCCCATGGCTTGGTCCATTCAGCGAGATGACTGCCAACGAGTTCCCTACATGATCAACGGCAAGTACTGGATTGGCTACGAGGATGTCCAATCCGTTGGTTTGAAGGCCCAAATGGCCAATGCCTTGAACCTCGGTGGAGTGATGGTGTTCTCCTTGGACCAAGACGACTACAGTGGAGCTTTTTCCGATTCGACATATCCTCTCTTGAGAGAAATCAACACCCAATTGGCGGCTGGAAATACTTTCGATCCTATTGACGAGACTTGTGGTGATGAACCTGCTCCTGTTTGTGAAATCTAAGCTATTAAGGGATCCTGGAGCTCCCATGATTGTGTGAAAATGAATCAGTTTTATTGCACCATGAAAAAGTATCTTCCATTTTGCACTTAACACAAATACTAACTTGTAAGGTTTACCACGGACTTCTAGAGATATGGACTGCAAACGTAAGCAAAAATATCCTTTTTCCTATACCTCTTATTTTATTCCAAATTAGCACTTCATACGACCACAAGGTCTTGTTGAATAGATGAACTCAGCCAATTTTTAGCCCAAATCTATGCTTAGGGAACTCAGGAGACATTTTCAAAGTTATGTAGCAAACACTACATAAAATTTTAATTTTCGGCTTTCTCTTGGTCAGCTACATGAGTTTTTGATAACATAACTTTAAACGATCGATTTTGCATGTAAATGGTATAAAATTGATTTACTTTAATTCAAAAAGTGGCTCAGAGTGGCTATGACCAAGAGCAGGCCGATTTGCCGGGCAGCTCGTTTGCAGTCCATATTTCTAGATGTCCGTGGGTTTACTGACCATGAGAAAGACATCTTGCTCCATGATGTTGAAAATACTCTAATAATTGCAAAAGCAAATGCCACGTTTTTTGCTGTCTTGGTGCTGAAATGGGAGGTGTGAAATTCACCCGACCAGCTACGTTAGTCGTTGCATCGTTTGTATAAGGTTCGTTAAGTAATGTCGGGTCACTATCAGATTGGTTCTTCTTTGTTGGGTGTAGTTACTGTCTAGAAGTAAAATAAAGATCTGGGAGGAAAAGAGAACCAGGAGACTTTTCTCGAGCTAGGTACCTGCGCTAGCCGCTGAGCCAAATAATCCTCCCGAAAATAAAATTCGCGTTTTTTTTTCATTTTGTTTTTGCACTACGTTTGGGTTTCAAGACATGTCCAAAGCTCTAGTCTATATTTTGGAAACGTTACTATTTCCATGCACTAGTTGTTGTTACAACTGCTTTTATAGAAAAAAAAAAGATTTATTCTACATGCATCAATGGACCATCTCTTCCTAGCAAAAAGTGGGGAATCGGGATCCTCCCAAACAACCGACTGAAATGACGTTCTCTCGAGAATTTTGTACCCTTGCCTGCTGAACACCATTTATTTAGCAAAACGGACGAATAGAGCAAATTGGTGTCTCGAATTGGATTGAATGGGGTCTCAGTCCTTTTGCAATCAATAACACAAGTCAGGGATTATTTGGCCGTCAGAGGTCGTGCTGGTGGAGAGTACATTGAAACCCAGGATGACCGGATGATCAGACGACCCAAAAATCCCAGACTCCGGAATTGCTTGAGAAACAGTTCTAGTTTGATTTATAGACCGTACAGACCCTCTAGGCAGAGACCCACGAGGTTGAGTATTGAGTATGGGGGCTGCGACGTAAGAGTTGAACAAACTCTAGCGGCCAAAAAAGGAAACATAGTGTTAGTAAGAAGTGATCATGACTGTTTCTAATTCATTCAAAACTTTGAAATCATGTGAAAACACATACAAACAAAAGTGATTGCATTTCTTATGAATGATCCGAGGTTATGTGAGATAGTTAAATAAGAGCAATGAGTAGACTTAGTTGATTCTTAGTTCAAATATCTTTTTATTTCTGGGCAATTCTAAACATTCAGGTGTTTTTGACCCAATGTCCCAGAAAATTACAGCTTTGGTTTCAAATCATCCTAAATTGAAAATTTTTCTGTTAAATTTATGCACCAAGGAACATTGATAATGCATCTTGGTACAAAATTTGCACTTCAATACTTCAAGGAGTCATTTGGTATGTACTTTTTTGCTTGGGGGCATTCAGTCCTGCCTTTAGTGTTACAATTCTTTGTTGCAATCCTGATCGGAACTGGTTAACGAACTTGAACTAAATCAATGGTTGCTAATTTAGCGTTAGTTTTATCCTAATCTTGGTTAAGCTTATTCAGCAAGATAATTGCAAATGAAAGTTCAAAATATGAAAACCACTCTCTTTGTACTAGTAAATGTTCATGCTTTGAACTTGGCCATTCAAAGGAAATGAATGGCCAAGGGGCAAAATGTATGACACCTTCAGCAATAAAATTTGCAAAACATAGTTACCAAGCACGGCATTAGTCGTTTCTCAATAAAAGGAACAAATTGCGGTGATAACTACTTTGGTCGAAAATAGTAATACGTTACACAACCATTACTCAAAAAAATGTAATGCCGTTGCTCGTTACTTTTCCTAAAATTTAGATGACCAATATTTTATGGGTTTTGCTCCATCCAGACTATAGTTCTCTAAAAAAAATGTGATTTTGGCTTCAAACAGTCCTACAGCCTAAAATTTGAAGACTATTGACTTTTTCCATAATGAGCATGGGAATTTAATCTTGGCATAATTGTTCAAAATGTGTTGCATCAACGCGTTTTGAGGAGTCAAAATTCGGACTCTGGATGGAGTAATGATTTTTGAAGCTTTGAAACAATGTCGCACAAATCATGATGGAAAAACAGCATTCGTTATTGTCAAGCCAGTAAAGCTCCTTTGTTAGAAAGCCTATGACTTAAGTTGTGGAAATCTGGAAGCTTTGGAAATTTGATCCATCATACTTAAGCCAAAGAGAGATTTTCCTTGGCTTGAAATTGGACTGCATCATGTCTTCAGTCCAGTGAATTTTGATTGAGAAGATGTAGCCAAACCTGACTTTCAGAGTTCATAATATATTGAATGGAAATAGCAAAAACTGACAATTTTTGTTCGAACCTTTATCTTCCTCAGTTGCCATGAGAAATCAAAAATTTAAAGGACAGTGTGGAAGCTGGAAAAGGAGTTATTCCTCCTTTTTCGAAAAGACGAACGAATTACTGTTATTTTGTTACTAATGCCCCGTTAACAAGTCTTCAAAAAGATTATAAAAGAGTAACTAGTTCACGGTATCTGAAATTTAGACCATTGGGAGGGACATAATTTAAGAAGTTGGGATAATGGCTTGAGTGAAACTTGCAACAACCAATTTGAGATTTAGTGACAGGGCTAAAACAAAATGTAATAACACTGTTTTAACTCAATTGAAAAATTAATCACAAAAAAAGTGTTGGACAGTGTCTCAATTTTCACATCTACTTTTGACATTTCTTGGTGAAAAAAACGAAATGAGCATTTATAGTATCTGTGAAATAGAACTTTTCAATTTCTTTGACTGTGGAGCCAGACTTTTAATATTTTACCTCTTTTGAAGCAAATTTCATTTCAGTGTTTTGCATCTTAAAGTCGAAAATTTTCCAAATCACTAGCGATCCGAGTTTTAGTTGCAAATTATAATAATGCCACCATACAAAAAACTGAATTGAAATTTTTCCAAGAAATCTAGTCCAATTTCTTAACCCATATTCTTTTTCATCAAACTTGATGTATGAGTTGTTCAAATAATACCCAACTTTAATGGCATTGTTGTTCCAGCCTTTAACACGAAGTTTTCTGGTACCCTACATTCAATTTTAATAATTCATTTGATCACATCACTTCTATTGTTGGTTTTAAAAAGACATTAGCCAATTCCCACGTAATGAGTCATCAAACGTATCAATAATAAAAAAAACGACCTTAGTTATGTGTGGGAATAATCAGTCACATTTTGAGGCTCGCCATTGGTTTCCCAACATGCCACTACTAATGAGAATTTATCATTGAAAAAGTAAATCAGCTCTAGTCACAAACTTCCGTGTTTATTTAATTGATGCTATCATTAATCCAATCCACAGTTTTTTTGGATTTTCGATGCTGCTGAATGTCTCATTCAAAATTGCCAGGATTTCTTGCTTGATTGTTTGTTCAAGATAGAGCTTCCATAGTTGGAAAACATCAATCTTAACTCATCAACTTCAAATGCAGTCTAGGGTTTTTAATTATGCTTCTTTGCATCGAAGCAAGAACAATCGTTAGCAGAGGCTTTACTAACGCTGTCTTTCCTTTTTTGGCCGCGAGATGTCTCATTATGAAACAAGCAGTCCCTATATGTATGTCATCGAAATCAACCGGCTGTCAATTTTTGATGGAAACGTAAAGGTTTCCAAATAGAGCACAACAGGGACTCAGCATTCCTAAAAAACGCACACACACATTAGTTTTGAGTAAGAAGTTGAAGTTTTGGATGGTTGAGTAGGAAATGGAATTTTTAGATGGTTGAGTAAGAAGTTGAAGTCCTAGATGGTTTATGACAAATATCATCCACCAAAGACTTAACTTGCTCATTCTACAGGGCTAGAGTGTCATGTGCCATTAGGATTACGTTATGTGAATCTCGTTGTTTTTCTTTACCCTTTTTGGCCACACTTCCAAAACTCGTTCTCTGAACAAGCGTGAGTTCATCATTTTATGTGTGTGCATGTGCCTTAAATCGTTCGACCATGTTTTAACTATTTTGTAAGTTACTATATGCCTTTTATAAGGCATATAGTAGGTTTTTTTACACGTTTTTTTTTGTATAGTATGAATCAATAAATTATAGTTGTAATACTGTTCTTTTGGCGTCCGTCAGTGGCAAGGTGGACTAAAGTACTTTGAAGGAGAGATTACAGTCATATTCAACAATTGACATGGTCTAGAAAATTGTGGCTTGCTTCCTCAGAGATCTAGGTAAGCCAAAATGTGTTAATGTTAATCTCAACTCCCTAATGATGTATTTTAGCAATCTAATCTTCTGAAAAATCGAACTCAGAAAGGAATTAGAAAAGAACAAATTTAACAGTAACAATGTTAGATGCCTCTATCCACGAATCAACTAAATTGCTTGCCTTGAAGGAAAAGTTTGTAACATCAATGAAATAATTATTCAATGGTGTTGGTCAGGACAGTACTCTTTCTTATGCAGTGAATTAATCAAAACTGTGTTTGGAAACTTTTTAGTTTGTTCATTTTTTTGAAGTGAAGCCATTTGCCAAAGCTAGCAAATCTTTGCATCCAGGCTTCCTATTTTAAGGTGCAAGAAGCTAGATTGCCAATCTAAAAACCCTAGGCATTAAACAATCTGCAGCAGGCACAAAAAGGTAGCTTATATGGAAATTGTGTTCCTGCAAGTTCCCAAATCAAAGGGTTTTCCCCTAAATCTGGTCAACCTGTATAAATTTTTAGCAAATTGCTTTTTATTAAGTTATTACTACTTATCTGAAGCTTTCCATCAATGTCAGGTTCAAGTCGTCTTGGAGTGTTCGCGGATGAAAAAAGGAGAGCGAGACATGGCTTAGTGGTTGTGCAAGGNTATCTGAAGCTTTCCATCAATGTCAGGTTCAAGTCGTCTTGGAGTGTTCGCGGATGAAAAAAGGAGAGCGAGACATGGCTTAGTGGTTGTGCAAGGCGATTTATGGGGACTTTTAGGCAAGCTCTGGCAGATTCGTTTGTTTGCTGGTACCAGTAATAACCATTGGTGCATTTGTGTACCAAGATTTTGCTTCATACACATGAAGAATTAGATTCATTGGCCATCGAGGGCTAATACTAGGGCCATCTGAAAATTTGACCCAACTGCTTGAACCTTCACGTTTGAAAAGCCATAACTTTGGCTGTATAATCTAATTGAGATTTATTTGATATCCGAATCCTCGTGGGAGAATGGCTTTTTGATAGAATGGTGATAAGTAGGTATGAAATGTAAAATTTGATAAGTTGTGCCTTTATTTAATCTTTGATCTTTGCCAAACTGCATTCCTGATCGTGTACATGCTTCTATGTATGCTCTTTATGTACTCCAATAATGAAAATGCAATCACAATGGGATTAGATTTGATGAAGACCTTGGTGAGTGTATGTCATGTTCATTCACATTTTACCAGCGTTATTAACCAATCTTTGCAACATTAAAATATCAAAAGTGAAAGTGTAGCCATGGGAAATTCAAGATCAAATTTGCTCGACATCTTTGAAGAACGACATTCAGAACAACACCATGTATAACACTGTACAAATACCAATTTTGAATTGAAATTATGATTAAATTTTTGCCTTGGAAATGATGGATAACAAGGTTTTATCAGATGGTGCAGATTGGTTTTTACTGATTACACATTCCTCCTTGGTGTTGGCATTTTTGCCTTACGGAAACGATAATGACAAGATATTTCTGAAACGTCAACAGTGGAGTGATTGTTAATTTCGAGAAAATAAAAACTGATGGTCTACTTTTATGCCACCTCTTCTTGTCCTTTGCAACAAAATCAAATTATTCTCATTTTGTATGAATGAAACAATCTGTGATTTTTTGTATTACTATCCCAAACACGGATTAACGCACTTCTAGCTAATCCATCAGCATCTACAATCATATCTTGGACTATTGCAAGTCACCAAAGTTGACTTTAGGGATTTAGGGTCAATTCTAGTGACCGTAGAGGCTTAATGTGCGTTTTGAGAGCACCTTCAAGTCCTCGAGAATCCAGGCTAGTTCGAACAATGAAGTCCACTTCTCTTATTTCTCGGGCTCCTTCATTGTTTAATTTACTTCCTTCTAATATTCGTAGGGAATACGTAGGCCTTGTTGATCCGGTTGCATTTTTCAAGTCAGATTTGTATAATTTTTTAGATTGCATTCCTGATCAACCCTACATTCAAGGACTAGCTCGGTCTGCCAACTCAAATTCGTTGGTAGACCAAATATCATATAAAGATTGCAAGTGATAAATAGACGAATGAAAACCTTTCATTTTAATAGTAATGGGGATTACATTCCTTGTAGCGGTTAGAAAAGCCCGTGAAAAACCAAACCATAAAAAATGCTTCGCACTTCCAATGTCACCAACTAGTAATGTCATCTCTCCCAACTATGACACCAGTCTGAGGTAAAGCAATCTATTTCGGTTTTTAAAATTGGAAAACAACAGTTTTGTAACAATTTCAAATAGGAGATTTCTATGTTTTAAAACATCTACTCACAACGTTGCCATGTATAGGCCACATACTTTTGGAAATGTAAAAGCAACTAAACTCTAAAATTGAAAATATTGGAAGAAGAATATGCAGCCCACTGCCTCGGCCACAAAACGGAGCCAGATCGGCCTCAAGACTGCACTAATAGCTAGCTGGGGATGATGCACTTTTAGGGATAACGAAATAAAAGAGAGAAATTCTCCAACGAACATGTATTTCGCGCTAAAAACGAGCGTAAACAAAAAACAGAAATATGACCAAGCCAGCTAAAGATGACTCGAGTCTTGACATTGAGCCTTTGACAGATGGAAAAAAAGGAAAAGACTCAACTCAACACCTGGAATTGGTAAAGCCCCCCCAATAAATGAGTAATGGACTGTATTAGGAGGGAAATTATGGAACGATATCATAGCGACAAAATTGAACAAAACGCGTTGGAGGGCGTGAGACCCAGCCAGAGTGGGTAACTCACAGGCGTGCGCCCAATGGAGAAAACTCTTCTACAAGTTCCTGGAACTGATCTTCTTGAGCTTGCTCCTCTGCTTGAACATCTTGAATTGGCCCACCAGCGCCTGCACGGACGAACACCGTAGCAGGAACGAACTGGGTGGCCGGCGTGCCCAAGGTGCCTGGTGGGCGGCCACGACGAGGCGGGGAAATAACGTCTGCTGGCGTGGCGCCCCATGCAACCTTGAGATGATCCACAGAAACTCTGTCCGGGCGGCCATCCAGGTCAAGGACAAAGAACTCGGGATGGCGCTCAATGACCCTGAATGGGCCGTCATACGAAACCTGGAGTGGGCCGCAGTGGGCGTCATGCCGCACATACACGTACTTGGGGCCCTCAATTGACCAAGGCACGTGGGCAGGGGGATCACCGTGGAAATCTGCCGGTGGCAGGACGACCCCACGCAAAGATTCACGGAGGTGCTCCAAGAAAGGGATGCCCGGAAAAGTGTCTTGCGGGGTTGGTGTACGGCACTCCCCTGGGAGCCTTAAAGGGGCCCCAAAAACCAACTCGGACGCCAGGTGGCCGCCGCCCTCACGCCATGCAGAGCAAAGACCCAGGAGGGTAAGCGGGAGCTCGTCCATTCAAGCACCCCTCAGTGTTCCAGAGCTTGGCCTTGAGAGATGCCTTGAGGGACCGGTGCATCCTCTCCACCATGCCATTGGCCTGTGGATGGTAGGCAGTGGTGTTGGAGGCTGAGATGCCGAGGAGGGCGTTAAGCAACGCCCAGAGCTTGTTAGTGAAATGGGCGCCACAATCTGCTGTGAGGTCGTTGGGCGTGCCGTACCTGGCAATCCAGTTGCTGATGAGGGTGCGGGCGCAGGTGGCCGTAGCAGCATCTGTGAGAGGGACCTTCTCCACCCATCTGGTAGCTCAATCAATGATAGTGAAGAGGTAAATGTTACCCTCAGAGATGGGAAGGGGCCTACCAAATCCACATGGAAGCAGGGGTTGTCTGGCGAGACTGCTCTAATGCCAGCATTGGCAGGCTGTAGGAAGGCCGCTGCCTTGTTGCAGTCCACAACAGAGTATAATTTTGTCTGCACCAGTACCCTGCGACAGAGATTGATGGCCAGATCCTGAGACATGAAAAACTCTGCTTCCGGGATTGGTTGGGCCACATCAGCCAACCAGAATTAGTATTTCCTGTGACAAAACTGGAGCTGTATGGTCCTCTGCCCATAGGTGGCGATAATGGAGCCATTGGCCGTCACCATGGGCTCAGTCTTCACCTGGTTCCTGTCCTCCCACGTGGCTGGGAACACGGACACGTCCCCCCTGAAATCTACCAAGTAGGTGGCGCCACTCAGTCGGCAGGTCACCAACAAGGTGGACTTTCCACCTACCGAATTCACCTTGCATGGTTGTTACCTGATGAACACGTGCATAGATCCGGACACCTGGGTCTTGGCGACCTTCTCTGCAGGCAGTCCTGACGCCATGACCATCTTTGGGTACGCTGGCTGGCGTGCAAAGGCTTTAGGGTTGGCGATGGTCTTGTTAAAGGAGGATGTTGACATGGATGCATGATGATTATGGCCTGTGGAAGACTGAGGGTTTGTGTTTATTGATGGCTGAAGCCTCTCCCTCTTGAGGCTCTGCCGTTAACGTTTCCCTTGCTCTTGTTCCTGTTGCCCCAATCACTTCCACCACTGATGTGCTTTCAGGGGTTCCTGCCATGGCCGCCACCGCCACCGCCGCCACCACCGGTACTTGAACGCCAAGAGCAAGGGGGCGTGCAGGTGCGGACCTCTTGGCCAAACTTGTTGTGATAGAAGCACCACTCAAAATTAATGGGGTTGTACGAGCCCCTGGACAAGATTGTGTTGACATAGTACATGTGCTGGCCAAGCAGGAACTCTTTGAGCTTTAATCTTTTGATGCCGAGGCAATTAGCCTACATATTCAATGGCTTAGAAAAAAAACGATGTCGGCTTATCCGTAGAATCTGACAGAACTGGAGAGAAAAGCTTTTTTCATATTTGACTACATGACGTTTCAGCTTTGTCTTACCCCTCTCATTGAGTGTAAGAATGTGAAGATAGAAATAATCAAGCAATTGAGCACCCTTTCATCGGGCAAGTATGTGAAATTTTATAGATTTTTCAAAAAGCTTTCCTCTCCAGGCCTCGCGGTCTCCATGACTTTGCTCACAGAAAGAGTGAACTGGACCCTAAGGCAAATGTAAATTGTCATGCTTTCATGTTATCAATGACGAACGCAACTTGTCCTCTTCTATTCCATAAACCTCATTCGATGGTTTGGAAGGTCAAGTTACCATGACTATTTTATATTGGCTTACCGTTTTTAGCATCGATATCTGTTCCTAGCCAATATAAGATTTAACCAAGATTTTCATCATTTACCTCTATCCACTTGTTTTTGTACTGTCTGCAATTCCCCTCTTCACTTTTTTCATGTGAACTGAACCAAATCTAATCATATTCACTGTGATATCAATTTCTAGTCCACTATTTTAATGCTTTTACCATTTTGACATTTTTCTTTTATATATTAAAACAATGTTTGTATAATGGTTATAAACCACATTAATATTCATTTTACGCCATGGCATGACCAAGAGTCGCATTAAAGATTTATGTATTGTTTGAAAAAATTTATAGGAGAGTGGGCAAGGCTATTGTGGTATTTGAATTGCAGTATGAGTTGCTGGTTTTCAAACTTAAATGGGCGAACCTGCGGTCATTTCCAAGAGTGAGATGATAATTAATGTTGGTTGTGACAACTGAGTGAGAACAATGATCAGATTGCAAACCGAGTGAGAGAGCTGCCATCTGACTCCCTGAGAAACAAAGTTGGCGGTGAATTGTTCCGCACTGCGAGCTAGTAAGTTGTGCCGAGATGTTTTAGTCATACACTAACCTTCCAAAATCATTCAAGTGCCAATATTATCAGGTAGATCTTCCGAAATCGATGGTCGATTCTGGTCCTTGAAAACGATCTCCATTTTCTGGCAAAGTAATCTTGTAAAAATCAATTTGGCATTTCTGAATTTCATTTGGATTTGGACTCAATTGAGACTAACATTTCTTTCAATTGGATAACTAGGGCACTTCTGCGATTTTTCAACTAGTTCAAAGATATTACAAAAATGACATTGGACTTTCGTCTCAAAAACATTTGTTCATTTCAATATTTTGTGTAGAAGAATAGACGTTATCCTGGAAATGTGAAGCAACTGAGCATTTCAAGATCTTTTTGCATTTCCTATTTGATTCAGATATTGCAAAACTGGTCATAAGCGGGATTTTAGTTCACCAAAGATTTGGTTGAAAAAATGCCCAACGAAAATAAAAGACCCCGTCAACGATCAAA